>NC_085013.1:25379985-25387485 GCF_963854185.1 Sardina pilchardus
GCCCCAAATACGGCACTGCAAATTACTTTTTCCCACCTAGCCATGAAGTGTGTGTGTGTGTGTGTGTGTGTAGTGTTTCAGCAGCAGGTAGGGGGAGTTGTGTGTGTATGTGTGTGTGTCTTACCCATCTTGGGGCCCATTAAGAGAGTGTGTGTGTGTCTTTCTCCGTTTGTGTGTGCATGCTGTATTAGTATAGTTACTGTATATGTAGACATGTTTATCCAAGTGTTCTCTATTCTGCCAGCCCTGTCTCTTCTTGTGCTGTTCTGCCCTTTCGCTGAGTTCGCTTGCAAATAACATTACAACTCGAACTAAGAATGGACTGTTGAGATCTACAGATAGTTCCAGTCGTAAGGAAGGCTCTCTCCCTCCCATCATATGTAGAGTGAGGAGAAACGGTGTGGTGAAGATATTTTCTGGGCCGCTTTAAAGAAGACAAGTGTATCAGTGAAGCACAGAAGAGGAAAGAAATGGTTGCGGTGGTGGGTGGTGGGTGGGGTAGTCCTTTTTTTTTCTTGGTGCGGTGCGATATAATGTGATATGAGTCGAGTTCCTGGGCTCTGCTCCAGCAGTAGCAATGAATTATTCACCGTGTTGGCGGCGGCAGCGCCGATTGGTAGGTGTTAATGTGAGCTAATTGGGCCGTTAGGGGCAGGTGGAGCCGGGGGGTGGGATGTGTGTGGATGTGTGTGGGTGTGTGTGTGTGTGTGTGTGTGTTGGGGGGGGGGGGGGTGGGGGGGGGTCAGGCAGTGCGAGGTGAGGAGGCAGATCTCCGGGCCTGAGCCTGCGTCTGATCAAAGACGGGTAAGATCACTCATCACTCACGCGCTAATGGTCTCGCATACCTGAGCACCCATCTCATACACCACGTACTGTACACCCCACTCAGCTCCACCGAGCTGCCTATCGCTCTCACTGATAGCATACTGCTGCGTTAGCACTCTTCAAGGGTGTGTGTGTGTGTGTGTGTGTGTGTGTGTGTAAAAGGATGATGGAGAACATTGCTAGATTATGAGGTAATGTGGTAGTTTTTGATGTATTGTTGGGGAGTGCACTTGCCATCTTTAGCCCATAGGATTTGTGTGTGTGTGTCTTCTATAGAGAGTGGATGTGAAACATACACACACACACACACCCTTCCCTTGGCTTATCAGACTGTTTCTGTGCATTGGTAATAATGTGCTTTTCTCCAAAAATGGCAACAGAATAACCTGAATGATTAGCTAGTGTTTGCTAGTGATGGGTAGTGTTAGCCCACCGCCAACACATACAGTACAACTCACTGCCTACTCTAATCAGAAGAGCCCTCTGAAGAACCGGCCAGCAGATACTGTACACACTCTGCTACTGCTGATCAGTAACTTTGTTTTCTGTTTCCATTGTTTGTTACAGTATTACTGTGTGTGTGTGTGCGTGTTTGAGTGTTATTACTACTTTGGCTTTTGTATCTATGGGTCTGCAGTGTGTCTTGTGTCTTGTATATATTTTATTCTATTGCTGGGGATCACCTTGGATAAAAGCATCTGCTCAATTGGTTAGGATCCAAGTCTATCTTTGTAAACCAAACGATAGAAAATGAAGCAGTAATCGGACTTTGGTGTGGGAGGGCAGCACACTCATGTGAGTGGCGCCGGTGTGTGTGTGTGTGTGTGTGTGTGTGTGTGTGAGTGGTTTAAGCCGTGTCTAAACACTCTCCACGCCACGTTTTACACCCCCTCCGAGGAGCCGGCCAACAGATGTGGGATTTTTTTAAAAAACAACAACTTTATTCCTCTTCCAGTGGCGCCAGATGAAAATGTTGCAATTCGGTGGGTGGACGGAAGGTTCATTTTAATCAGCGCTGCTCATTAATGGCCGTCCATTCTGCAGCCGCACTGAAAGGCTGTTGATGAAGAGTGAACTTGAAGGCATCGGTCTGTCAGAACGCCGTAATGAGGGTGAAATAGCGGCCATAATTAGCGGGAATCACTGGCGTGGTGTGTGTGTGTGTGTGTGTGTATGTGTGTGTGTGTCGACTTGAATGAGACTCGGCTGGAAACGGTTGGCAGGAAATTGAAAAGGGAGAAATCTCCCAGCGTTCTACTGTAGCCACTCTGCCGTGGGTGTGTGGGTGTGTGTGTGTGGATGGGTGTGTATACTGTGTGTGTGTGTGTGTGTGTGTGCAGTAGAAAAGAGGGAAATCTGTCAACGTTCTACAGTACCCCATCTTCAGTGTGTGCGTGTGTGTTCTACAGTACCCCCTCTTCAGTGTGTACGCGTATGTTCTACAGTACCCTCTCTTCAGTGTGTGTGTGTGTTCTACAGTACCCTCTCTTCAGTGTGTGTGTGTGTTCTACAGTACCCTCTCTTCAGTGTGTGTGTGTGTGTGTGTGTAATAGAGAAGGGAGAAATCCCACAGCATTCTAGTAGCTCTTCTCTCACACCTTTGATTCAGCCTCAGTCATGGGTTTGGGCCAGAAGCCCCCACAGACCAAGGCCAGACCCGGGCCACATCAGGGCCAGATCAGGAGCCAGATCAGGGCCAAATCCAGCTTCTGTCAGGGAACGTGTTTTTTTTTTCTCCCAGAATTATTTTGGATTCAGTGTTGCCAAAGCTGAGCAGAACATTTGAAGTTATATGCTAAAGAAAAGTAAAAATTACAGAAAACACAATCTGTTTCTCTTTTTTTCTGCCCTCCTTCCCCCTTCATCACAGCTTTCTCTCTCTCTCTTTCTCTTTCTCTGTTTTTTGCTCTCTTTCCCCTCCAAGAGAGCTTTCTCTCTCTCTCTCTCTCTCCCTCCCTCTTTCTCTGTTTTTTGCTCTCTTTTCCCCTCCAACAGAGCTCTCTCTCTCCCTCCCCCTCTCCTGCCTCTTGTTATTCACAGGCAGAGCTCTTTTGCAGCAATGCAAGTCTTTTATCTTGACAGGACTTTGATTCGGTGCTTCAAATAGATTGCACATTCACGTTCACCCTCACTCTGCCTCGATAGGCAGTGTGTGTGTGTGTGTGTGTGTGTGTGTGTGTGTGTGTGTGTGTGTGTGTGTGTGTGTGTGTGTGTGTGCCTGTGCGCACCAGTGCGTGGAAGACATTGCTGTGTTCAGCAGGCATTTAATTCCCAAATATTTGCCTAATTAGCGTCAGGATGATTTCCTCCTGTAGCTGGGAGCAGAGGCGAGCAGTCACACTTGGTGTCCATCTTCATGCGTAACACGGCGATTACGCAGAGCCTATCTCCAGCACAAGAACCACATGCACGCAAACTGCCCCCCCCCCCCCCCGCGTCAGCACACTGTAGGATGAGGACAGGAGGATGAGAGAGAGCGAGAGGGAGAAATGGAGAGAGGGAGAGAGGGAGAGAGATGGAAAGAGCGAGAGAGTGAGAGAGGGAGGGAGAGAAAGAGAAAGGGAGAGAGAGAGAGATAGGGAGGGCGAGAGAGGGAGAGAGCGAGGGAAGAAGGGAGAAAGAAAGAGGGAGAGTCACATTTAAAGGGAATGAGAATTCAAATGAGGACCCGTCTCTGCCACTCCCCGCAGATCTTCAGCATGCGTCCACGGAGTCGTGTGATGCGGTTAACACAGCTGCAACCATTTCATATGTGTGCAAATACCGGGAGCAAAATTTGTTTTTACTGTTTTTTTTTTACTGTACTGTTTTTTTTTGTTGCAGCATCAACAAGGCAGGGCTAGCAGGTGAAATTAATTCAGCATTGCATTTATTAAGAGGGGGCAATAAAGACAATATATGTGTGCTTGTGTGTGTGTGTGTGTGTGTGTGTGTGTGTGTGCGTGTGAGTATCCAAACACTGCCACGGTTAAAAAAAAAAAAAACCTCTCCCAATATGTGTGTACAGGTTTTGCAGCTAGACTGTCCCATTGCTAACTGGCCTTTACCATCTTGTTCCCGTACGAGTGGAGTGCTTTATACAGCCTGGGTTTGCAGTGTGTGTTCTTTACCGCCTGGGCTGGGCTGCAACTCATCAGACAGATGTGACGTGTGTGAGAATGAAACAGGAGGCCGAGAGAGGCTGTGTGAGGTAGAAGTGCTGAACGTCAGCTTTGATATGTGAGTGGGAGAGCTGAGAGCTTTGGGAGAGCAGAGCTAAAAAAAAAAAACACTTTTTTTTGTTTTAGACGGCCAGAAATACTGAGTGGTCTGTCACTGAGTGTGTGAGTAGTCCGCCACTTCCCCAGCCTCTCAGCATACGTATGCCAAGACTGCAGAGTGGCAGTAGATCCACCAGAGCTGCCTAAGAGGAGTGTTTCTGCGATCATACACGATTTCAAGCCCATCACCTTGTTGTCACATTCAGCATTCATCACAACGCTCTAGCTGCCCATTCCATGAGTACACTTTCAAAAACAAAACAAAATGGTCTCTGTAGGCAGCCCAGGCTCTGAAAACTGCATTCAAAGTGGGTGCAACAACATGTCCCCCAATGAAAAACTCCAGTGTCTCTGGGAGTACCTTGGAGAGGGGCGAGCTACCTCTCTGGTGTATTTTGTTTGGTCCTTGGCTAAAGTTGTAGAAGCCCCTCTAGTGGCAATTGTAGAAGCTCTCTCAGATGTGTTTCGTTTGGTCCTTGGTTAAAACATAATGTTGTTGTTGTTTGTTTTGGACAAAAGCGTCTTAAAGCATAACATAAACAAGTGCAACTTCTTGCGCAATTGTAGAAGCCCCTCTAGGCACAAGTGTGGTAAATTAGCGCTAGCTATAAACACCATGCTGGCATCAGATTGCTGTTCTCAGTTTGTCTGTACACTACATCTGTCCCTATCAAATAATCAGTAAATAATGTGATACATACTGTATGAGTAGTCTGTGTTTGAGTATTTGAGTAGTCTGGGAATAAGTATGTGAGTAGACTGTCACTGTCTTTCTACTTCAGCCTGTCTTGGCCATATGAAGACCTCCTCGTCGACAGTCATGAATTATTAGCATGTTATCTGTACATCTTATTCACATACTTGTTGGACAGTAGTACTATGTGCTGGCCTATGGAATATTATTCATGTACGGCACCTGTCCTGTCAGGCAGTGGTGTGGATTCAGAACTGAGGAAGCTTCTACTGGCCAGCTAGGAGTCTGCTCCTTCTCTCTCTTACACACACACACACACACACACACACACACACACACACACACACACACCCACACACTGCACGTAATTGGGCAGCTTCACTCTCGGAAAGCCGGAGCAGTGAGCTTGACCCTTGCGACACGCAGGTCAACGTTAATAACCAGAGCACAGAGCGGATCTATGAATCCATAACCTCCGGAGGGGAGGCCGGTCCCCCATCACCTCCCCACCTCCCCACCTCTGCGCCTCCTCTCGCCTTAGCCCCCGCACCTCCTCTCCCCCCTCACCTTTTCTATCCTTAAACTGGGGCACACTGGCCTCTGAAGGAATTCTGGCCCAGTGAGATCTGGGGGGGAGATTGCATCTCTTGAATTGGATTCCTGGGCCTCACACACGCACACACACGCGCACACACACACACACACACACACATGCACACACACACAGCGCAGGTGTGACTCTAGGGGCACAGAGAAATGGAAGTCAATGAGATGTATCTGCCCCCTCTCCCTCCACACAGACTCGCGCACGCACACACACACACACACACACACACACACACACACACACACATACACACACTGTCGGTTTTACACACACACATACACACACACACACACACACACACACTCATCCCTCATTACAGGCATGGCTGGTAGTGTGGAAAGCTGCTGACCATCAGCACACTGGACCGGTCAGGAAGAAACACACACACACACACACACACACACACACACACACACACACACACACACACACACACACACACGCTGCCGTCTTCAGCTCGGTGGAACACTGGTCTTTTTGCAGCAGGATATAACATCATTCCTTCTTATTTTTATTTATGTATTATAAATGTAGTAATTTATTTGATTTTATTGAAAATGTTTCATAGGTGCTATGCTCATTAATCAACAGACAGCTGACAGGAAAATTCATCTTTTGTCCTTTAAAAAGAGGAAAAAGAGTCCATCATGAGACTGCAACAGGGGAGCTACACCAGGTGCGTAACTGAAGCGTTCCATTCACGTTGCGTCTGCTGCGACAATTAGCTTCCACTATAATCGACGGAAGCAGCTACAGCAGACATGATAGCGTCGCATACATTCGGAAAAATGGACTACCGTAATTTCCCAACTATTAGCCACGGCTTGCACATTGATTTTGCAAAATTTCTTCAGCTATGAGGTTAATACACAGGGGCAGTTAATGTGGTATTAATATGGTTTTGTTTCTTTTAACTTGCATTAAAAACACTGTCCTGCGGCTTATACACAATGCGGCTAATACACAGGAAATTACAGTAGTCTTCTAAAATGATTTTTTTTCCACGTCACGAACGGAGCGCTTCAGTTACGCCCCTATTGTATCTTCTCTGTAACGTCACAGCTACAACAGACACATGCAGATTGATAAGCACCCCAGTACAGTGGTACTGCTGGATAGGATTTTATATCCGTTTAATTTCACACTAGAACCCATCCCCCATATGTGCCCCGCAGGCAAACTCTACAGAGTAATTTAATAAAGCCAATTATGAATTATGGATAGAATCGCCATTATGATGTATGACACTTAGGGCCAAGAATTACAGGGTGGAGAAATGAGATTATTGTTACGGAGATATATCAGTTTTCTTTCTCTCTCTCTCTCTCTCTCTCTCTCTCTCTCTCTCTCTCTCTCTCTCTCTCTCTTTCTCTTTCTCTCTCTGTGTGTGTGTGTGTGTGTGTGTGTGTGTGTGTGTGTGTGTGTGTGTGTGTGTGTGTGTGTGTGTGTGTGTGTGTGTGTGTGTGTGTGTGTGTGTGTGTGTGTGTGTGTGTGTGTGTGTGTGTGTGTGTGTGTGTGTGGTTGCCACAGCTGTAAAGCAGTGTTTGTTTGATATCTAATATTATGCCTTGTAGTAGTCTCCATCTGTCCTGAACACACATGCAGTCGTACTGGGCAGCCTTCAAGGCAGCACTGAAGTTGTAGGATGTTAATGGAAAAAAAGCAACCAGTTCTCTCTCTCTCTCTCTCCATGACACACACACACACGCGTGCACACACACACACACACACACACACACACACACACACACACACACACACACGCTCTGTGTGCCTGGTGTTATCTGGGGATATCTGTGGCCATGCTGGGGGAACTAGCTCTCGTTCCCAAGCTACTGGTGAGGCAGCCATAGAGAGACTCACAGCTCCCCAGCCACCTCACACATTTAACACCCAGGCATATTGAGTAATGGTAAGTAGTAGAGTCCATTCTGACACATGGATGTATATATGTAGACTGACAGTGGTATGTGTGTGGCTGGATAAGTGATCATACTTGTAGTCTTTTCATCAGGGTTAGCTGTTCGCCAACGTACTAGATGTCTTGAACACTGGCAGATGGTGTCACAGGAATATGTGCTCTTGTTGTAAACAAATGATCCATTTGAGAGGCA
>NC_085013.1:25392485-25407485 GCF_963854185.1 Sardina pilchardus
GCTGTTTGTGTCCAGGAGATGAGCCGGCCGCACGTGAGGCGTCTCGAGTGGAGAGCGCGGCGTGATGGACCGGCGTGAGAGAGGGCCCCTCACCCCAGCGAGACGGAGTGATTTATCTCGGGGATCCCAGCAGCAGCAGCAGCAGCAGAGGCAGAGGCAGCTCGACTGAAGATGGGATGATTGAGGACAGGTGAGGGATGAGAGAAAGAGAGGGAGGAATGAAGGGAGAGAGGAGAGAGGCAGGGGAGCGAGGAAGAGGAGGAGGGCGCCCTCGGGGTGACCCTCGGCAGAGAGTTCAGCCGCAGGGTGGAGCTGAGCCTCAGTAAACCCCACCACAGCCCTCCACCCCTCCACCCTCCACCCTCCACCCTCCTCTCCTCAATCCACCTCCCCAGAGACGGGATGTGACAGAGATTTAGCACCTACCTCACAGCCCCCCCCTCTCTCTCTCATCCTCTCTCTTCCTCTTTGTCTGTCTATTTCTCTCTCGCTCTCTCCTCCTCTTTCTCTCTCTCTCTACCTCTCTTTCTGTCTCTCTCCATCTGACTCTATCATCATTCTCCCTCTCATGTCTCTCTTCTCTCTCTCTCTCTCTCTCTCTCTCTCTCTCTTTGTCCTCTATCTATATCTTTCTTTCTCTCTCTGACTCTTTCTCTCACTCCTCATTTTCTCTTTGACTCTATCTCTCTCTCTCTCTCTCTGATGTCCTCCTCTAAGCCCACTCCTTCCTGCTGTGGGTCTTACCTGTCTGTCAGGGCTGGGAGCGTGGACTCGACTACCAAAAATCCCAGATTTCCTCCGACCCCCTGGACAACACCAGCGCTTCAGGAGCCTTCAGAACGAGAGAAAGAGAGAGAGAGAGACTGAGGGAGAGGAAGAGAGAGAGAGAGAGAGACTGAGGGAGTGGGGGAGCTAGAGAGAGAGAGAGAAAAAAGGGGGAGAACTGAAAGAAATGAAAGAAATTTAAATTTGGTTTCATATTTGGTAAATTTGGCCTTTGAGAAATATTCATGTATTCCGCCTGGTTTTGTAGAACACCGAGTGAAGAATGGCACCAAGAACAAGGTGGAGAAGTCAAAGCAGAATCCCTTTGATGTCGAGCAAGTCAGCAAGGTGCAGAGGTGAGACGCTCTTTGATGGCTGTTGCCGAGCAACACGCCCCATTCCTCTGACAGCGCGGGTCTTGAAAGGCCAGGACTCACTTTCATATGGGCCACTATTTTTTTTATTCTTTTTTTTTTGCCTTTTTGCCTCCTTTTTTGCCTTTTTGCCTTTTTTTCTGCCTTTTTGTTCTCGCCATATTCACCAGCTTTGTGGTGGTGGCAGTCAGTGCTTGAGGATAGTCAATTAAATGCATATTTCGCACTTTCTGAAACAGAATTCGTGAACTGCTCACTTTATTGTTGTTATTTTTTTTAGCTCATTTTAAATTCAAAACCAGGTGAGACAAAGGACATACATGTAAGACTACAGAAGAGGAAACGTGTCTTCTATTTGGAGTAACAAACAGTGGGCAAAAGCTCTTTGATGTCACCTGCGTTAGATTCAGAGAAATTGACTCTCAGATCACCTTATATACACTAAGAAGATGATTGCCTTGCAGTGCTTCCTAACTGCATGCAAGCGACTGACTGTCGTGTAGTTATCAAGTGTTCTCAGTCCACACAGAATCCATTAAACATGCTGTTCTTTTGCATCATGTCACTACTCACCGTATAATAGGGAAAATAACGTGAGCGACAGAAAAAAAAAAAAAAAAAAGGGGTGTCTGACCAAAGTTCTGCTCAAACGTGGAGCATTAGGTGCCTCTCATGCAGCGTTTATACGTCCTCCCTCTCTCCTCGGGCCTGGATCCTCACTGATCTACATAAAGAATGATGGGGGGGAAACAATGGGATAGTCTATCCAGTGTTAGTTATAGATCAGTGGGAACGCCCCTCGAGGATCGAGCATCGAGGATCGAGGAGGCATGTTGAGAGGCACCCACTGAGTGCTCTCTGAATCCGTTAAACATGCTGTTCTTTTGTGTCATGTGGGGTGTCCAACAAAACTCCTGCTCAAAATGTCAGGCCACATTTCACTGTGCAACATTGTGTTGCAGAGCATGCAGTGAGGACATTCCAATTGAGAACTGATTTTGTCGCTAACACTTCACATCGCATGTGGTTAGGACACGGAGTTTGAATGGGGATGCAGAAGGGCACCATATCCTTGTTCACACAGGGAGAATGAGGGCAAAATGGGTATTTATCACTCTGTCTGCTTTTAAATAGCAGTGGAAACATTCCAGCCACGGACAGTTTATGTTTGTGTCGAAACGTTAAAAAATATATGCTTTCATTTCATCACCAATGTAGTTTCACAGCAAGACGGGGAGCATTGAATATTAATTGATCAAAGTGTTAAATAATGCATACGCGAGAAGGTTAAAATAATTAGATCTCTGAAAATCAGTCTGAGGAAAATGAACACAATTTCCGTCTTGGCCTTTTGGCTTTCTCTATGGCTCACAGAGACACCATCAATTTGTGCTGAATCAACACAAAGCGAGATTATTTTCATTCATGTAATTGGCTCACAAGTTCCGTAATGAAGCCATATTTTATTCATGGGATCCCCAGCCTGTGGATCCTGTGGACCTTGGCTGTTTGCATACTTACAAACCACCCCTCATGCATCATTTAATATTTACTAAACAAATCATGTATGAACACACTTCCGGCTTGCCTGGCTCCACTCATTAAAGCAGGCCCGAGGAATTGAGTGTTTGTGTTTGTGTGTGTGTGGGTGTGCGTGGGTGTGGGTGTGGGTGGGTGTGTACGTGTGTGTGTGTGTGTGTGTGTGTGTGTGTGTGTGTGTGTGTGTGTGTGTGTGTGTGTGTGTGTGTGTGTGTGTGTGTGTGCGCGTGTGCGCGTGTGCGTGTGTGCGTGCGTGTGCGCGTGCGTGTGTGCACACATTTGTGTGAGCAGTTGAGTGTGCATGTATGTGTGTATTGGAAGTGTGTGAGCTGAGGAGCGCCCCCCCCTGATGTGGATCAAATATGGCCATTATTGGCATTCATCCATAGAGAAGTGAACTGAGGTCTGGGTCTCACCCCGCCTGACACGCAGGCCCATGGAGGAGGCTAGCGCTGGAATAATGGAACTGGGGTGGAGGACACGAGTTGCATTCTGATTTGTAACGCGCAGATCATGACATATATTCTCTCTCTCTCTCTCTCTCTCTCTCTCTCTCTCTCTCTCTCTCTCTCTCTCGCTCGCTCGCTCTCTCGCTCTCTCTCTCTCTCTCCCTCACTCTCACTCTCTTCCTATATCTCTGTGTCATTGACATCAGTATGGCTCCTGTCTGTAAAGAAGACAGTCTAAGTGTCGTGTGTGTGTATGTGTATGTGTGTGTGTGCGTGTGTGTGTGTGTAGGTCGGTCTCCCCGGGCTCATTACGGCGTGCTCTTAGATGCTCTGAGAGCATCACCATTAGTAGTGTGAGTAGCTGGAGCCTCATAGGAGCGCTCCACCTGTTAAAAGCATCAGACATGTGGCATCATCTCTCCCCAAACCTTACACACACAACCACACACACTCTCAGGGAGCCCACAGCGGCTCTCCTCTCCAACCTTACACACACAACCACACACACACTCTCAGAGAGCCCACATCGTCTCCTCTCTCCTCTCCAACCTTACACACACAACCACACACACTCTCAGGGAGCCCACAGCGGAAACGATGAGCACAAAGCACATGTGTATCTGGGCCATCACAGGACGTTTTCTTTACCTGTAATTATGTGCTTTAGTGCTTAAAAGGCCATTTTACCCATGAGATTATATTTGAAGAGGTCCCCCCCCCCACACACACACACACACTTAATGTGGGTCATTATTTTTCGTTATTATGTGTGTGTTCACGTGTGTGTGTGTGTGTGTGTGTGTGTGTGTGTGTGTGTGTGTGTGTGTGTGTGTGTGTGTGTGTGTGTGTGATTTTTGTCAACGTTCTTGAAAAACACAGCAGGCATTTTCACTCTCCAAACAAGCAGCCTTGTGAAGTATTATACTTAATAAACTCTTCGATTTTTAATCACTACTCACTGCTATAATCATCATCATCATCATCATCATCATCATCATCATTTTTTATCTCGGAGGCAGCCGGATCTGTTCTCGATTTACGCACTCGAGCATTAAGAATCTCAGGACTGCACCTGTCTGCTCTTTTCCTACCCGCTTCACATTGACAATGAATTGAATCCTAGCGTGTCTTAGCTTGGAAATCCAGACCCACATCTATAAAGATTCAGGGTCTGGCTATGAATAATTAAAATGGCCCAACTCGAGGACTAACGCCAAGCAAGCATGCATTTGAAAATATCACAGCCAATGTTTACTGACTTATTCCGGACATCAACACAATTGGATAACACTATGACCAACTGATAACTGACTTATTCCGGAGTTTTTGACGTTTCAGCGCTGCCGTCATCTGTTGTTTAACTCGTCTCTGGCCCGCCTATATCAGATACACCAATGTGATTGGTGCAGCTCGGCTCCAAGGGCATGGGTAATGAGCATCATTACTGATTGCCTGAGTGACCCGCTGAGCAAATTCAAATTGTGCTCTCGCGAGAACTCTGGATTTCCAGGGTCAGCATGTCTTGCTTCTCATATGAAATGCCTTTAACTGGACTCACCAGACTCACTGGCTGAGCCCGTCTGGCCCGTTTGGACCGTCTGACATGGGTCACTGGAGACTCACCCTAAGACCCAATCAACTGGGCGCATGCAGAAGCACATCTACTGTGTGTCCAAAAGGTGTCGTTGTGGAAGCCATCTTTGTTGAACAAAATTGATCGATAAGATTCATAAGATTCTTCTTAAATTAACTGGAAACAATATTGCCATTTGTACTTAATTAAGCTGGGCATTGATATTGAGATTGATGTTGCATTGACAGAATGTTGTTTGGAATAAAAAAAAAAAAAAACAATTTCTGTGTGTTCTGTTCACAGCCACAGCCATATGCATCCGGCGGATAAGAACTCCTTTAATGTGATGCTCACCTTTAATGTAGCGCTGGCTTCAAAGAGCCCATGCTGCTGTAGCTAACCTTTAAAGGAGAGGCAGGTTCACACGCTGACCCCAGCCACGGTCCACAGTCACCACCACCTGAGGGGTGTAGACCCTGTGTGTGTGTGTGTTTGTGTGTGTGTGTGTGTGTGTGTGTGTGTGTGTGTGTGTAGTATATGTGTGTGTGTGTGTGTGTGTGTGTAGTGTATACTATATGTGTGTGTGTGTGTGTGTGTGTATAGTGTGTGTGTGTGTGTGTGTGTGTGTGTGTGTGTGTGTGTGTGTGTGTGTGTGTGTGTGTGTGTGTGTAGTATATGTGTGTGTGTGTGTGTGTGTGTGTAGTGTATACTATATGTGTGTGTGTGTGTGTGTGTATAGTGTGTGTGTGTGTGTGTGTGTGTGTGTGTGTGTGTGTGGCCGTAATGGAACTGTGCGGAGCCCCCAACGTCTCAACCGCCACCGCCCCTGTGCTGCTGACGACGGGGGAAAAACAAATGGCTCCCCCCTCACTACACGGCTCACACACACACACACACACACACACACACACATATACACTACAAACTCTCTCACACACACACACACACACACTCCGCTCCGCTCTGCGCGGTGATGGGGTAATCACGCCGGCGGCCATATTTCACCGGCAGCGGCGGCGCTCTGTCACCGCCGCACAGAGATCATTACCTCCAGCTGAATTATTTACACTGGGCTAATACTCTCCGTGGGCCTCCGCCGCCACGCCTGATACACTGCCGCTGCCGCTGCCGCTACCGCTACCGCGCCACACACTCAAAACACGCGACACACTCCACACTGCAGATGGACAAGAGGGGGGGGAAAGCCCCTATGTCAGCGCGTGTGTGTGTGTGAGAGAGTGAGAGAGAGATAGTTTGTGTGTGAGTGTGTGTGTGTGTGTGTGTCAGCAACTCATTGACACTTTGTGTGCATGTGTATAAGTGTCAGCAACTCGTGTGTGTGTGTGTGTGTGTGTGTGTGTGGTTGTGTTTGTGTGTCAGTGACTTCAACTGACCCTTGTGTTTGTTATATGCCCTCTGGAGGCTTATGGTTGTATGAAGCATTTATCCCTAATGGTGTCTAATTGTGTGTGTGTGTGTGTGTGTGTGTGTGTGTGTGTGTGTGTGTGTGGGTGTGTATGTGTGTGTGTGTGTGTGTGAATAGGCTGCTGATTCTGTGCTCTAATCCTAATTGCCTTAATCTGTGTGTGTTTAGTCCGACCTTTAACCTGGAGCAGGCAAAGCAGCACATCTGTCTCTGCTGTTCATTATGTGGTAACCAGCCTTAAGTCGTTGGCCAGAGTTTGACTATAAGCAGACATTCAGTGGGTGTGTGTGTGTGTGGTAGAGATATTGTATGTGTGTGGGTATGTGTGAGTGTGTGTGTATGCATAAATTTGAGTTGAGTTGATTTATAAAATTATTTGACACCCACTATATCATATGTGTGTGTGTGCTTGTGTGTGAGTCTGTATGTTAGTCAGCCTAGTGTGTGTGTGTGTGTGTGTGTGTGTGTGTTTAGATGTAGTATGTAGACAGTGGTCTGTTATACCCACCTCTTGTTAATGAGTGTGGTTATCTTCCTGCAGCTCTTCATTCACACGTATAGACTCTGGCTGACTGGGCTGCTGTGCTGCTATGCGCAACGCCATTTTGTGGTGTCAGTGAGCCAGTGTAGCTGTGTGTGTGTGTGTGTGTGTGTGTGTGTGTGTGTGTGTGTGTGTGTGTGTTTGAGATGGATGGGGGTAATTTTCATGGCTTCAGGCTCCACTTTATCACTAGGAAAGTAACAGAAGGCTTTAAATCATGCTGCATTATAAAACACAAAAGCACAGGCACACACATTCACACGTGCATTCATTCACTCAGACAGACACACACACACACACACACACACACACACTCTCAGATACACACTTGCTCTCACATTCATACACACACACACACACACACACACACACACACACTGAGGAAACCCATCCTTACGGGCTCTGAAACTTAGCCTTTGGTAAAACAATGTAATGAAATGCATTTTGTGTGCATAACATATTTCATTCGTATAGTTTATCTTGCTTGTTTATTGCGTTTTCCCCGAGCTGCAGTCCTTAGAACAGCAGTAATGCCTTTACTGCACTGGTACTGCAGTCCTTAGAACAGCAGTAATGCCTTTACAGCACTATAGTACTCTAGTCTAGTCCTTAGAACAGCAGTAATGCCTTTACTGCACTGGTGCTGCAGTCCTTAGAACAACAGTAATGCCTTTACTGCGCTATAGTACTCTAGTCTAGTCCTTAGAACAACAGTAATGCCTTTACTGCACTATAGTACTCTAGTCTAGACCTTAGAACAGCAGTAATCCCTTTACAGCACTATAGTACTCTAGTCTAGTCCTTAGAACAGCAGTAATGCCTTTACTGCACTGGTGCTGCAGTCCTTAGAACAACAGTAATGCCTTTACTGCGCTATAGTACTCTAGTCTAGTCCTTAGAACAACAGTAATGCCTTTACTGCACTATAGTACTCTAGTCTAGACCTTAGAACAGCAGTAATCCCTTTACAGCACTATAGTACTCTAGTCTAGTCCTTAGAACAGCAGTAATGCCTTTACTGCACTGGTGCTGCAGTCCTTAGAACAACAGTAATGCCTTTACTGCACTTTAGTACTCTAGTCTAGACCTTAGAACAGCAGTAATGCCTTTACTGCACTAATGTAACGAAATGATATTACATCTTGGGCACCGTGCACACACACACACACACACACACACACACACACACACACACACACACACACACACACACACACACACACACACACACACACACACACACACACACACACACACACACACACACACACACACAAACATGAACCTGCTTGGTTGTTGAACCTAGTGAATCAGCATGTTACGATGTAAAAGGATGCAAACCGTATCTCCAGTGTTTGGAGTGAACACGTACTGTAAAGAGCTGAAAATATAACAGAAGATGCAGTTAACTTACAACACAGCTAACGCTCCACCGGAATCAAATAAGGTGCCTGAACAGCCTATTGGCTAGTTAGCTTAACGAGAAGACAGGCCTGTTGATCAATTGAGGGGGGGTCATCTGAGCTGTTTAAATCCCCATGGTAGGAGAAGGTGGTGAACTCGCCATTGCACATGTTGACACTGCTGTGAGTGTTTGGGAGTGTTGTGTGGCCTATTAGAGAGTCAATGTGTGACTTTCCGCATTTCTTTATATTTTGATCCACTTCTTTTAATTGCTTTGTTTTGATTTTAAGTGTTTGTGTGTTTTGTAACTTATCTTGGTCATTTTGCATGGGTGTGATGAGAACATAATCCGCTTGCCTATTCTTAGGAAGCGAGACAACATTTTCCCATCAATGACTGAGTGTGGTGGGGATTGATTGCCTGTCAACAGCTCTTCATCAGACCACTCTCAACCAAGTAAACAGAGGGTGTGTGTGTGTGTGTGTGTGTGTTTGGGGATGTTAGACACTACTGGTTCAGTCCACTGTGTGACATTTCAGCATTTCAGCCTCCTCAACACAGAGCTCTCTGCTCAGTGACTCACTTCATGCTTTAGGGTCACATGTGTACACAGACACACACACACACACACACACACACACACACACACACACACACACACACACACACACACACACACACACAGGCTCTCCCATAGACACACTCATACACTCTGATACATACACCCTAACTCACACCCAAACACTCTCACACACACACACACACACACACACACACACACAGAGAGAGATACTCTAGCTTGACGGACGGGCTGAAAGTGGCCTAATTGCTTTTGCTGTTCACAGAGGCGATGGATGTCTTTTCTCTGCAGCCATGATGCGCTTCATCTCAGTCAACACACTCATACATGCAGGCATACAGACACACACACACACACACACACACACACACACACACACACACACACACCTCAGTTGACTCTCATACAGGCATACAGACACACTGATACACTCACACATACACACAAATAATCACACACACACATCTCAGTCGACTCACTCACAAATGCAGGCATACAGAGGCAGTCATACAGGCAGGCAGTTCCACAAGCACACACACACACACACACACACACAGAGGGACGGTGTGTGTGTGTGTAGCTCCACGAGCACACACACACACACACACACACACACACACACACACACACACACACACACACACACACACACACACACACACAGACACACACACACACACACACACACACACACACACTCTCTCAGGATGATGTGTGTGTGTGTGTGTGTCTGTATGTATGTGTGCGTGTGTGTGTAGCTCCACAAGCACAGTGTTTATGCTGCAACATGTCTCTGCCAGTTTATATGTCCAGCTATCTTGCAGGCACACACACACACACACACACACACACTTTTCTTCTTCTTCTTCTTCTTCTTCTTCTTCTTCTTCTTCTTCCTCTTCTCTCTCTGTCACATTCACACACACACACACACACACACACACACACACACATACACACTTCCACAAATACCCTGTCTTTCTCTCTCTCTCTCTCTCTCCTCTCTCTTTTTCACACACTCACTCACTCTCTCTCTCACACACACACACACCCTCTCTCACTCACACACACACACACACACACCCTCTCTCACTCACACACACACACACACACACACACACACACACACACACACACACACACACACACACACACACACACACACACACACACACACACAGCGCTGTCTGTCACCGGTCCTTCTTTGTGAGTGATTGACAGCAGCTCTAATGTGTGCCACTGTGTCCCAGGGGAACTCCATTAACATCAGGAGCAGAGCCTGATTAAATTCTCACTCGCCCACTCCATCTACATTTGAATTCAGCCAGGGGAAAACTCCCAGGAAGGAGAGGACAGCTGGCCAGGGTTCAGCTAGTCAACACCAACCAAAGCACCTGAACTGTCTGGATCGTATGTGAACATGGGAAAAAATGTCTTTTGAGACGATTAAGCATTAATCAACATCACAACGAATTCACATAAAACAGCCCTGTTGAATATTACAATACATTTGCTGTGGACTTGCACTTTGCTTAGGCATCATTAGCAAAGCTAATTCAAAACAGTGTAGGTCTCTCTGCTGATTGGAATGTGATGAATTAGCTTTGGGGTTAACACTAGTCTAGATTGGTAGTGGACTGAATTAACTTTGGATTTTATAAGCATTAGTCTGGCTGAATAATATGATGTATTGGCTTAGGACTTGACTAGCAAGTCTGGTTTAATAGTATGATCAATTAGCTTAGAAGTTGACTAGCATTAGTCTGGTTTCATATGATGAGTTAGCATTGGAGTTGACTAGTCTGGTTTCATATTTTGATGAGTTAGCTTTGGAGCTTACTAGCATTAGTCTGGTTTTATATTATGATGAATTAGCTTTGGAGCTAACTAGCATTGGTCTGGTTTTATATTATGATGAGTTAGCTTTGGAGCTAACTAGCATTGGTCTGGTTTTATATTATGATGAATTAGCTTTGGAGCTAACTAGCATTGGTCTGATTTTAGATTATGATGAATTAGCTTTGGAGTAAACTAACACTGATGCTATGACCTTGAGCTTCAGCTCTGTCCCCTGACTGAGCCAGTCCGTGCCCTCTGACATGGGGAGCTTGGGCCACTGGGGGTTGTGAGGGAGAAATGCCCGCAGGGGGCGTTGGCTTTGGAAGGAAGTCTATCCATCACTGAGGACTAGAGGGGTGGGAGGGGAGCATTTTGAAGTTTAGACTACTATTAATTCATGTAGTTTAATATTTTGCTTTATTATGTTTTCATCAGGGCTTGTTGGTTTGTTTGTCTGTCTGTCTGTCTGTCTGTCCGTCCCAAATGACCCAAGGAAGAAACGATTACATTTTGGGAGTGATCCGTATTACTGTCTGGATTCAGGAAGCGTTTTTTGCTTGGCGTTTTCGCTTTCGTTTTTTTTTATGTTTTCGCTTGGTGGAGGTCTGCGCTCTCAGAGTGCTTTTCTAGTCAGTATTAAATTGATTCCAAATGCTAGTTTAGCAGCCAGGAATGTGCTTAAATGTTTTCCTAGATTGTGTCTGGAGTGCTATTTTCTCTTCTTATTCTGTTACTGCTCTGTGTGACCTCCCTGTGACCTCTGTGAAGTTCCGGGACTTTCTAGCCTGTTAGTCCTGCGTGACTTTCCGTGCCTTCGACACTTTGCTGTGACCTCGGCGGGCGAGAGGGAGAGAGAATCTTCTGGAATTATCGAAGATGAGAGCGGCCGATGGCACAGTGCGCTTCAGAGGACTGAGCTCCTAATCCGTCCGGCGGACTACAAAGCCTGCACCTCCCTTCAAACACACACACACACACACACACACACACACATACACACACACACACACACATACACACACATAAACACACGCTCGCTCACACACACACACACACACACACACACACGCTCCGCACGCGCACACACACACACACACACACACACACATACACACGGTGCTCGCACACACACACACACACACACACACGCACCCACACACCTACACACACACACACACACACATACACACACACACTCACGCACAGCCAGCATGGAGGGAAGAGTCGTTTGATCTGAGCGACCACGCCTAACAGCGGCATTGAGCCTGTCTGAATTCCTCCACCGCAGCCACAGCGTTCCAATGACAGGGAAATCGCACACACACACACACACACACACACACACACACACACACACACACACACACACACACACACACACACACACACACACACACAGCATGTCAATGATGGGGAAAGCACACACACACATACACACACACACACACACACACACACACACACACACACACACACACACACAGCGTGCCAAGGGGGAAAACACACTCAGACACACACACACACAGCGGGCCAATGATGGGGAAATCTCTGAAATCACATCCTGGGTTTGAACCTCACATCATGCTCTTGCATCACACTGCCAGGGCATGGCCTCCATGTGTGTTTCATAACCCAGATTGTTGTTGTTGTCGCTTTATTTATTTGTTTATTTGTGCGAGGACATTGTGAACTTCAAAACATGTTTGCAGCTATGGGCGCTTTGGCAAGCATGCTCGATGCCCTTTTCCAGAGTTCCTGTGTGTGTGTGTGTGTGTGTGTGTGTGTGTGTGTGTGTTTATGTATATAGATAAGACAGTATGTTTCTATATGAAAATAAACATTTGGGACAACACATCGGAGCTATGGCTATGTCCAGGATGACTCACATGTATTCACAGAAAGTTGTACACAGACACACACACACTCACACACACTCACACACACACACACACACACACACAGACACACACACGTGCTGTGTGTTTGTGTATGACATTCCCGCGCTGGCTTTGAAGGAGAGAGGGCCCAGGGCAGTGTGTGTCTCAGGAGAAAGCCCGGCATACTGGGTTTGACAAAACAAATTAGCTCAGCGCCATTGGGTGTGTGTGTGTGTCTGTGTGTGTGTGTGTGTGTGTGTCTCTGTGTGTGTGTGTGTCTGTGTGTGTGTGTGTGTGTGTCTGTGTGTGTAGACGCTAAATAAGCTGCACATCACTCCAGGTTTTCTCAGCTCAACTACCCCAGCTGTGGGGGCCCACCTGGACATTTCTGCCCCTGATCTGGGCTCTGTGGGTCAGCACCAATGGTGGGGGACTGATATGCTGGGTGCTTTACTGTGGTGGATGAAGATAGACCGAAGCTGTGCTGTGCTGTGCTGTGCTGTGCTGTGCTGTGCTGTCCTTAGGGGGATTCACATACGTCGCTACTCGCCCATCGCTCCTCGCTTCTCGCCGAAATTCTACTCGCTGGCAGGAAAAAATACCTGCTGCCGGCGTCGGTACAGTCTATGCTGCAAACATGTCCGTTAACTGTCAATCATCTCTATTCTACATTCTGATTTGGTACTCGCTTCACTCGCATCGCTGAAAGTTAAAATTATTTTATCTCCGTACCCGCCCACATCGCATCGCTAGTCCTCGCATCGCCTGTCCTGGCCACATTCCGCTAGAACACATTCACATTCCATTGACAGTTCTCGCTCAGAGATGGGACGTATGTGAATGCACCTCTAGACACTGTTGTGTGGTGTCCTACACTTATGTGCGGTGCTGCCGTGTTTGTCCTGGGGCAGAGCTCACCTTGTAAGTGGCATGACTGAACAGCCAAGAGCTCTCGGCTATAGTGCACCCTGTTGAAGTGGCCGTGTTGAACGTGGCCAAGAAGCTTTGCATAATGGTGTGGTTTTACACGGAGGTCAGCGCCCCGTAAATCCCCTAATCCGGGGCGCTGCATTAGGCGAGTGTGTTCTACACGCCGGCGTGAAGGCTTTAGCTCCGGCCTCCCTCCACCAAAGGTGCAGCGCTCAGATACGCTTGGTCGTGGTTCACTCTGTGTCTGTTGTCTTCTGATTAACTCAACGTTACAGTGACTCAAATTAACCTCCTCTCTCTATCTCTCTCTCTCTCTCTCTCTCTCTCTGCCGCTCTCTTTCTCTCTCTATCTCTCTCTCTCTCGTTCACTCTTGCTTTCATTTTGTGTCTGCATCAATCTCTCTCCCTGTCTTTTGCTTCTCTTCTATGCACAACACACACACACACACACACACACACACACACACACAAGTAGTCGGGAATTAGCAGTTTTAACAAAAGGTTGTGAGAGGCTAGCCTGTATTCTAAAAGCCTTCTTTTCCCTCTTTCTCTCTCTCTCTCTCTCTCCCTCCCTCCCTCTCTCTCTGTCTCTCTCTCTCTCTCTCTCTCTCTCTCTCTCTCTCTCTCTCTCTCTCTCTCTGTCTCTGCCTCTCTTCCTAGTCTCTCTCTGTGTGTCTCTCTCACTCCATCTTGATCCCCTCCGTCTCCCCTCCCCCTCTCCCCTGTAATGGCTCCATAATGAAGTTGAATGAAGTAACATGTAGCAGCACGGAGGCTGACAATCAATAGTCTGCGGTGCTATACAACCGCAATTAGCTCATTCCCAGAGGGCGCCCCTCGGGGTCAGAGGTCAACCGCCTTCCCCAGCCGCGGAGCGGAGCGGAGAGGTGGGAGAGAAAGACACGGGTTCAGCGGTTTCACCAGCTTATGTTTCGCTCTTTTTTGTGCACACACACACACACAAATGCACACACCTCCACAAATACCCTTTCTCTCTCTCTCTTTCTCTTTCCTTATTCTTCTCTCTCTTTCTCTTTCTCTTTCTCTTTCTCTCTCTCACACACACACACACACACACACACACACACACACACACACACACACACACACACACACACACATACAGAGCACTGTCTGCCGCTGGTGTTGTGTTATTTTGAGTTCAGCTGTTTCACCACCTTCTGATTTGACACCTGTCAACACTCTCCATTTGAGCGGCTCCTGCAGTGTGTGTGTGTGTGTGTGCATATATATTCAGAGGTGTTTTTACTGGAACAGGAAAAGGTATTTGCACCTGCAGAGGTGTAAATGGAAATGAGTTCATCTCACAGACCCACCGACCCCCCTCATATCTCAGAGTATTGCGTTGAGCCTGCAGAGGATATCAAAGCAGATTATGTGGTATCGCGTGGTTATTGAATCATGCCTTAAGATTCAGAATCAGATCATCAAAGGTATTAATCCGATTACTGATAAAGTTAAGATAGGACAGCTTACTAGCTACACACGTCACATTGAAGAGATGTGGTAAAGGCAAATTAAAGCTCTGAATTGCTTATAGGCTTATAGGTGGCAAACCCGAGACCAGCAGCAGAATTAGAAGTATGTTACGAGCTGTTGAAGAAACTGCTGCTTTAATTATTTAAAGCCCTTTATTTGAGATTGGTGCATACTACAGTGTCCGATGTAGCCAATGTTACGAG
>NC_085013.1:25417485-25424985 GCF_963854185.1 Sardina pilchardus
CAGACAGGGGCGTCCCTGCGGAGGGAGCTCCACCGCGGTGGTGATTGCGGTGAGACGATGATGGGGAGACACACACACACACACACACACACACACACACACACACACACACACCCTCAGCACCCCGGGCCCTGTGCGTCCTCTTGCTGGATTGATATTTCATTTGTGCTATGTCTCCTCTTGACACGGGGCTACAGGGGTGTTGAGGGTGTGTGTGTGTGTGTGTGTGGGGCGGGGGGTTGAGTGTGTGTGTGGGTGTCTGTGTTTGTGTGTGTGTGGGTGGGTGGATTGTGAGTGTGTGTGTAGGGGGGAGGGTTAGGGGGCTACATTGTTGAGGATTGCCCCAAACCCCCAAACCACAAGGCTCTGCTCAATCACACACACGTGGGCCTCTGTAACCCAATTATACCCACAGGAACTGATAACACCCTTAACCCCCTCCTCTACACACTCACACACACACACACACACACACACACACACACACACACACACACACACACATTATTGTGTCCTTCTCTCTTTACACATCCCCTTCAGACCTCTGACTGCATCCTGCATGTTTGCCCCCTGGACACACAGACACAGACACACACACACACACACACACACACACACACACCTTGTGTCCTTCTCTCTTCACACATCCCCTCCAGGCCTCTGACTGCATGCTGCATGTTTGCCCCGTGGACACCTGGACACTGTGACGTGGGCTCATTGTGTGGAGCAGGCTATGGAGGGGGAGAAGGGGATGCCCTGGCTTCTGCTGGCTGTGAGAGAAGTGACACCAGAGGGTATGGTCCGTGGACTCTTGGCAGTGCTGTGGTAGAGCAACCCGTTGACATGAGCGCAGTTTAGGGCGTGTTCTAGCGTTATCGCCTGGGGTTGAATCCCCTCTTTAATGGCAAGCCTGTTGCAAGACTTTTATTTGAAAACAACGCCGAACAGACGAACAAAGAGTTGCCATATAAATCTTTTTAAAGGCGATCGTGAGCGCGAGACTGACATGGCAGGTTAAGGGGCATAATGCAACTTAGTGGTGTGTGCAAGAGAAGTATAACCTTTAACATCTTAGGTGGTAGGTTTTGTTTGTATACATATTAATGGAGTGATTAGTCTAGAAAACTGGTGCAATTATTTGAGGTTAACCTCTTTTGAGTTATTGTGCATGATAATCATGTGATTATTAATTGCTGTTTAACTGTTATTGTGGATGTGGGCCTACATAATGTCTTGTTTGTTTTGATGCAACATTGACCTGGAATGGTCCACTTTGTTAGGTGGAGGGTGTGACATTTCGGTTTTATTATGTTTTGGTTTTGATCTGGTTTTGGTTTGGTTTTGTTATGTTCCTGTCAGATGCTGTCGGGCCTAATTGGGGAGGTGGAAACACCTGCTGGGAGGGGTGTCCGTGGGCAACAACTGGGCCGCTGTTCTGCAGTCTCAGTAGAGCAGATGATTTGGAGTGTTTTTGTATGTTTTTGTATGTGAAGATAAACGTGCTACTTTTGTCTCACTTCTCTTTGTACTCTACTCTGTTTCTTACCATTTTGACCCAACTAACCCAGTTGTAGATATATATGCGTGTGTGTGTGTGTGTGTGTGTGTGTCAGTGTGTGTGCATGTACTGTATTGTATGTCCAAAAATATGTGTGCGTGTTTGTGTGTGTGTTTGTCGTGCTGCTCTATGCTGTTGGTATTTGTGTGTGTGTGTGTGTGTGTGTATGTGTGTGTGTTTGTGTGTGTTGTGTGCATGCACGTGTGTGTGTGTGCGTGCGTGCTTGCATTTGTGTGTGTGTGTGTGTGTGTGTGTGTGTGTGCGCGCGCGCGCGCACGTGTGTGTGTGTGTGAGCGCACGTGTGTGCTCTCGGTAATGGTTGTGGACAGGAGTAGTGCTTCCTCTGACCTTGCTGGAGGAAGATGATATCGGGGGGCGCGCGTCACATTAAGGGCGTTGGGGGGGCACATTAGCAGCTTATTTACTGCTGCGCTGCCGTGACCTTTCCCCTAAAGGTCGCGCGGAATCTAAAACATGTTATTGTGTCCCCTCCATCCATCACAGGGCCCTTCTGTGCCCTGCAGGCTAATGTCTGAATTATCAGCTGGTGGACAGACACATTCGCCTCAGAGCTGCCAATCATAATCTCATCTATTGAGTTCTCATGAAGAGATCTCAGGCGCGGTGGAAATCGCTCGCTGCTCCTGATCACTGAGGGCTGCTGTGAGTTCAGGCTCATCAGTAGTCTTAGTGTGTATATGCATATTTCCTTCTTTCTATTCGTACTGTTCTGTTTTTTTTATTCTTTTATGTTTTATTTGTGTTGAGTGTTGTACTTTCAGAGCAAAGTCAAATTCCTACGCAAACCTGGCCAATATGATTATTCTGATTCTGATTCCGATTCTGATGTGTGTTCTAGTGCATTTCTGAGTCATAATTCCATAGGACATTCAGATGTACTTATTGTATATGTTTAGATATCTAGATCCAAAGTGACTTTCAGAAGAGGTAAAGGACACTTAGGAATACATTCAGTACATACTGACTCACTCACACAATCACTCATGTACAAATATTCTCTCTCTCTCACACACACACACACACACACACACACACACACACACACACACAAACACCATTCAAATTCTGAGAGAAATGTAGTAAATCTACTTAGTCCATCTCACACACGCGGTGTGTGTGTGTGTGTGTGTGGGTTCCCTGAAAATGACACCCTTGACCTCAGTACCAAGTTAAACTATAAGAACAATGAATCCCATTGGTTGGCATATAATGTTTCTAATATTTACCATGTGGAAAATGGACCTTACTGATAGCAGGACAGATGGACTGTAGTCCAGTCTAGTCTGGTGGATTTGGATGTATGAGTATGAGACATTTGGATTCAAACCAACTCAAACTGGCATCGCGAGTCCAATCTGTTTAGTCATCTACACACAATCTCCAATAGTGAGACTTCCATTTAACAAACAAACATAAACTCTCGTCATGGGACTGGTCCGTTTTACAAACAAAAACATATCTGGTCATATCAAATCTGTTCTGTTTACACATAAACATAAACTGGCATGGTGCGTGTACTATTTACAGATTGCGCACAGCCTAACGTAGAGTCTCACGGAATCTGCCCAAACTCCCACAGCGGGTCTGATCACTTTGCTGACCGCTTTTGGGGTGGATGACCATCTGTTCCTAGAGTGGCCTGCTGCACGTCCACTTAAAAGAGGGGCCCTTCAAACTCTCATTTGCCAAACGTCAACAAACTCTTTGGCCAAGCTCCTCTTCTATTGAGAGAGAAATAGATAAACAAACAGATGAATATATACATAAATAAATAGATTCATATATACCAAATAATATGGTGCAAAGTTGAGAGACTTGTGGGGCTCTAGTGGTGTGTGTGGCTCAATGTGTGTGTGTGTGTGTGTGTGCTCCTTGCTCAGGGGAATATATGGTTGGTTGGTTGGTGAGTGGTTGAAGAGAGGCTGACAGAAGGTCCCTATCTCAGAGGTATTTTCATTTCACAGTCTCTCTCTCTCTCTCTCTCTCTCTCTCTCTCTCTCTCTCTCTCTCTATGATGCTCTGTCTCTTTTGCTGTCTGCTCTCCCTACTTCCTCTCCTTATCCCTCATTTCTCTCCCCCTTCTTCTCTCTCCCTCTCTGTCATCTCTCTCTCTTCCTCTCTCTCTCTCTCTCTCTCTCTCTCCCTCTCTCTCTCTCTCTCAAATTCAAATTCAAATTCAAATTCAAATTCAAAAAGCTTTATTGACATGACAAGAGCACTTGTGTTGTCAAAGCATATTATAACAATAATCAGTGAACTTTAAAACATGAAAGTGACAGTAGATAAATAAATAAAATGAAATAATCAAAATAAATAATAATAATTAAAAAAAAAATAAAATAAAAAAAAAATGATAAAAAAAAGTTTTTGTTAATAGTGAAAAACAAGCAGGTCTAGAGGGGAAAGAAAGGAAATATAATATTAAATATTTTATCAAATAAAAAAAATAAGTGAATACTTAAGATAGTATTAGAAAAATGAAATTGGATGTGATGAGAGCAGGCGAGAGGATCTGTTCATTGTCCATTTGCGAATGTACTTTCTAATCTTAATTTGTGGCATTTATACATATACTGTGCTGCTAGCTCAACTGTTTTTATGTCTTCTCCTAAGAGAATTTTCATTTTAGAATTGGCATCTAGAGACAGAAATTGTGAGTCATGTTGGATAAATTTTGAAAAGAAGTTGTCTCTGATTGATTGATAAATGGGACATCTCTGCAGAAAGTGAGTTTCATCCTCAACCTCCTTCATCTCACAATACCTGCATAGGCGTTGATGTCTTTCTTGCCAAGATTTTGTGTGGCGACCTATCTCTATTTGGAGTTTATGATCACCTAATCTATATCTTGTGAGGCAATTTATTTGAGGTTGCTTCAATGTTGTTAAATACTTAGCTAGTTCGTATTCTCTATTTAGTTTACTATAGCTGTCCAGTTTTTTGTTGGATCGGACCTCATCATGCCATTGCATAATGTAGGCTGCTTTATTGTTTTTGTGAGCTATATTCAGGGATATTAAGTTTATGTCAGAGATGTTATATTTATTTAAGAACAGTTGTGTGAGATTAGTTTTTTGCTGCACTGAGGTGTTAGAGAGTAACGCCTGATGATGAAGACTCGTGGTATTAGAATTCTTTAAGTGTATCATGTATTTTAATGTTCTTTTTATGATTGCAAGGGACATGGGGAAGCGACCCAGTTCAGCTCGACAGGCATTATTGGAAGTGCTTCTATGGACATGCAGAATAGATTTACACATTTCCAAGTGTAATATTTCTATTTCAGTCTTGTCCCATGTTTTTTTTGAAAGAAGTAATGAAGGACCCCATATTTCTGAGCCATAGAGTAGGATTGGTGTAATAATGGCATCAATTATTTTTAACCAAATCTTAATGGGTGGTTGATATTTGTTAACTGTTTTAAACACTGTATAGAATGCTCTCCGGGCTTTATCTCTTAACGTCTGTAGTCCTGTGGTAAAACTGCCAGATGCATTTATAACTAGTCCTAAATATGTATAATTAGTAGTGTGATCTAAAATATCGGGGCCTAATGTGAATATGTATTTATTGTTTGTTAACCGTGCTTTCTTTTGAAATATCATTATTTTAGTTTTACCTAAATTGACTTTTAAGGACCAAGTTTGGCAATATTGATTTAAAATGTCCAAATTGTGTCTCAAGCCATCCTCAGTAGGTGAAAGCAAAATCAAGTCATCGGCAAACATGAGAAATTTCACATCAGTATCATGGAGAGTTAGTCCAGGAGCAGCTGATTTTTCTAACAGTGTGGCAAGTTCGTTTATATATATATTAAATAAAGTGGGACTTAAGCTACAACCTTGCCTTACTCCACGTTCTTGTTTAAAGAAATCTGTTCTTTTGTTACCTATGCGAATACTATTAATATTATTTTGGTACATTGATTTTATTATATCATACGTTTTTCCTCCAATTCCAGCCTCTAAAATTTTCAAGAAGAGTCCTTTATGCCAGATGTTATCAAAGGCTTTCTGAAAATCTACGAAGCATGCAAAGATTTTTCCCTTTTTGGAGTTATGTACATGTTTGTTTATTAGTGTTTGAAGTGTGTATATGTGATCAGAAGTTCGATGTTTTGGTAGAAAACCAATTTGACTTTTGCTGAGAATTTTTTGGTTGTCAAGGAATGTTTGAAGACGTTTATTAATTATGCTACAAAACAACTTTCCTAAGTTGCTTGTGATGCAGATACCTCGGTAATTGTTTGGATCCAATTTATCACCTGATTTGAATATTGGGGTAATAATGCCTTTATTCCAGATTGCAGGGAATGTACCACTGTTGAGGACCAGGTTAAAGAGCTTGGTTATGGCCTCTTGAATTTTTGAGTTGCTATATTTTAGCAACTCAGTGGAGATACGGTCAATGCCGGAAGCTTTTCTAGGTTTAAGCTTTTTAATTTTGTCTTTTACTTCATCTAGTGTAATGGGTATATCTAATGGATTTTGGTAATTTTTAATTGTATCTTCTAAGCACTTTTGTTTGGTTATTATTGAGAGCTGTTCAGGTTCCAGGCTTTCTGGGTTCTGGTAAAGTTTACTGAAATGGTTCATCCATATTTCGCTGTTTTTTATTTGAATTTCAGATTTAGCACCTGTACCTGTCAGTTTCTTCCAATTTGACCAGAAAGTGTTTTGATTAAGTGATAGTTCAATATTCTTTAGTTCTTTGGACATGTAGGAGGATTTTTTGTTTTGTATCAATTTTTTGTAATTTTTTAATTCGAGATGGTATTTTTCTCTAATATCTGTATCATTTGGGTTCCGATGTTTGATATTGGATAACTCTCTTAATTTTATTCTAGCGACATTGCAGTCTTTATCAAACCAATTCTCTTTGAATTTTGTGTTATTTATTTTACTAAAGGTTTGTTTTACATTAACCTTTCTAGCTAAATGTATTAATATATTGTTTAGATGGCTACAGGCCATATTTACATTCTCTGCATTAGACTGGTATTTTGTCAATAAGAAGTTATTAATAGATTGTTCATTGTCTTGTATGACAGTTTCATATGTTGTCACATTTTTGTCTGTCCATTTGAAGGTTTTGGGTAGTGGGAATAATTTAGGTCCAAAGTGTTGGGAATCAACTTCAATTTTAATATCAGAACGTTTTAGATGAAGTATTAATTGGCAGTGGTCAGAAATAGGTAGTTGTGGCATTATCATAAAAGCTGTTATGTGTTCTGGATCAAGATCAGTGATGAAATAGTCAACCACAGAACAACCAAGGGAAGAAGAGAATGTGAATCCTCCAAAGGAATCTCCCCTAAATCTCCCATTTACAATGTAGATGCCAAGACTTTTACACATGCGTAGCAATTTAGTTCCACTTGCATTTAAGATGCTGTCAAAACTTTTTCTCTGTGTTTGGACTATTTGAGAATATAATGTTCTTTTACTAAATATATGGTCATCTCCCACTGTAGGAATATAGTCCATTTCTTTGCCTGTTCTGGCATTCAGGTCACCACATATTACTACTTGTCCTATGGATTGAAAATAATTTATTTCTTTTTCTAATTCATCAAAAAGATTGATATCAAAATATTGGGAGGTTGAAGGAGGGATATAAATTGCACATAGGTAAAGATCTTGATTAAGCTGTAAAAGTTCTTTTTGAATTTTTATCCATAAATGGGTTTTTCCTTTTTTAATGGGAATTATTTTGTTATCATATTCAGTTTTGTACCAAACTATGATACCCCCTGAACTTCTCCCATTTTTTATGTGGGGGTTTTTAAGAGAGGGTACTAGAAGTTCTTTATAGTTATGTGGACAATGAGCAGAGTCATCTCTCCATGTCTCCAAAAGAATGATAAGATCTAAATGTCTAATACTATTTACAAAATCAGGGTTGGTTGTTTTATAACCAAA
>NC_085013.1:25434985-25439985 GCF_963854185.1 Sardina pilchardus
GGCTTTCCCTGTCTGTACCTTGATTTTTGTATTCCGTTATGTCGAGATCTCCGTTGGTTACCTCCTGTGTTTACTTCCTGTGTCATGTGCTTCCTGTTCCTGGTTTTTCCAGGTCTTTCCTGTCTCTTCCCCTCACCTGATTTGAGTTCAATTCCCTGATTGTTTCATGATCTTCACCTGTGTCTTGTTATCCTGTTTATTTAAGTCCCCATGTTCTCCTATGTGCAGTGGGAGTCTTTGTTCGTGTTAGTCACGCTGTCCGTTAGTGTTAGTCATGCTTTCCTGGTTTCCAAAAGTAAAAGCTCTCTCTATGCCAAGTTTGTAGTGTTTGTCAGGCATTTTGGCTCACAGTCTTCTAACCGTGACACTCACACACACACACATACACACACACACACGCACACTCACACACACCGCTTTTTAACACAGTTAAAAGTGAAAGCGTCATGCTCTCTCACACAAGCTGTGATGATGACACAGGTGCAATGTCACAGTCTTGACAAAGCTGTTTTACAGAAACACAGGGTGTGTGATGATGTGATGACACCGGTGTCATAGACGCTCTCCAAGGCTGTCTTGACTGCAGGACACACACACACACACACACACACACACACACACACACACACATATGCACACACACACACACACGCACACACACACACACACACTCACACATATATCAGCTCATGACACATAGGTGTCACAGTCGCTCTCTGAGGCTATTTCACACACACACACACACACACACACACACACACACACATGCCTGCTGACAACACAACTCTAGCTACACTAAAGGTGTGATGACACAGGCGTCAGACTCTCTCTCTCTCTAAAGTTGCGGAGCTAGTTATAGCATGGGCCTGACAGAGAGCCGGGCAGTTGGAGGCCGGCGGTGAGTGCCCACTGAGACACACACACACACACACACACACACACACACACACACACACACACACACACACACACACACACACACTGCTGACCCCCGGAAGCCTCCTCTGGCCGTGTTCATTAGAGGTGTGAACTGCACAGGTGCCCTGCTCTCAGTGTGCTCCAGAGTGAGAAGTCTCCCCAAATATGAGTGCAGTCTTTCAAACTAGGCATCTGTTAAAGGAACACGCCGTCATGTTTGGGAAATTAGATTGTAAGGAATGCGCTGTCTTTTTTGGGGAAATTAGCTTGTTAGGACCACGCCGTCTTTTGGGGAGAAATTAGCTCGTTTTCCGTCTGTTTATCCTCATATCTAACTGGCGTAGACGGCAAAATAAACATATTTCCCTCAAAAAATTTGGTGTGCTCCTTTAAGAAGTGTCAGGATAGGTTGGGAACCAGAACAGGGCTTGGCAGTCCCACCATCACTGTTCCAAACCGCTTTTTAAAAATGATTAGCAAGTTTCATGCTTTCATGGTTTTAAATAGTCTCTGCAACGTGAAGTGGCATGTTTGCAGAGTAACTGGGGGGGGGGGGGGGGGGGAGCGCTCCCGAGTGTTGACTTCAGATGCCAACGTTGATTACTCTTAGCACTCCAAATGAACCCTCTTCAAAGACAGTCATCCGCGAGACGCTCCACGGGGTCTCCACGGAGACACGGTGATGGCTTCTCCCTCACGTCCGAAAACCTTGCGTTCGCATTTCGGAGGAATTACGGTCTTGCTTCGCTGATTAAAGGGCCTCGTGCATTCATGCCTTTTTAACGGTCACTTTTTAATTACAGCGCGGCATGCATGGCCATGTGGTGCAAATGTCTTTGTGAATCCCTGTCAGCGCGCTGAGAGCACTGCTCTTCAAAGGCGGCGGATGTGTGTGTGGGGAACTCATTGAGATGCAGCGTGGTAGTGGCGGAGTCTGGATGATGGCCGTCTACTGCGGGGGAGGAGGCCGTAACTGACCCGTACTTTCTCCCCCGTGTGTGTAGAGATCTTCAGTCGTCCTCCTCTGAGGCCCAGAGATGCAGCTGTGTGAAGCGCTGTGTGTGCGTGTGTAAATGTGTGTGTGTGTGTGTGTGCGCTCATGCCCATGTGTGCGTGCGCTGCAGGATGTCATGGTGTGTGTGTGTGTGTGTGTACACGTACTGCAGAGTGTCATGATGTGTTGTGCGTGTGTGTGTGTGCATGTCTTGGTGTGTGTGCTGTATGTCTTGGTGTGTGTGTGTGTGTGTGTGTGTGTGTGTGCGTGTGTGTACGTGTGTACTTACAATACGTGTGTGTATGTGTGTGTGTGACTCCAGACGTCCCTGTGGGTGCCTGGAGGATGCAGGCTGCAGGCTGCCCAGCAGATGCTGTAGAATGTCAGCACATGTGAATGATCTGACAATTAGACTTGTTTCCAAGTCCGGCTGCTGCGCGGCTAACGGTGTAAGGCTACTTGAAAGATGACTAGTGCACTCGTATCAGCTGTATTAAAGATGGACTGGAAGAAGGGATGCATTATGGGTAAGAGCTTGTGCTTTTGGGCCTCCACAATGATTTGGGTTAAATGAGGGGGAAAAAAGCTAAAAATTAAAATAAGAAAGAAAATGCTTCCGTTCATTGGCTTTATCAAGGTGGTAATAAGCTGTTGATGTAGTTCACCGGCCGTCTAAAAGCAGTGGGCTTTATAAGGCGCCCTACCGGAACACTTACAGAGATGGACCACTTAATTTCTCCCAATCCGCTCATCTCTCGGTGTGTGTATTCCTAATAAGTGCAGTGTGTGTGTGTGTGTGTGTGTGTGTGTGTGTGTGTGTGTGTGGATAAGTGCCTTTTCAAAGCATTGATAAGTGTCAGATGGGTCTGCTGAGGTCCACTGTCTGCTGGTTTAGTGGGCAGGGACTCTCAGTAGCTGTATTATTTTACTGATGCCTGGGGAGTCTTTCTCTCTCTCTCTCACTCTTACACACACACACACACACACACACACACTGACAGACACAGACAGACAGACAGACAGACAGACAGACACTCACACACAAATGCACACATTTATTCTCTCTCGTAAACACACTTCAATGTATGTTAGTGATCATAAATACGCACACATGCACACACACACACGTTCATTTACGTATCCACACACCAATAAGCAGGATGCATTAGTAAGTGCTCAACACTGAGATGCCATTTGAGTGGCTAGTTTTGAAAGGCATTTCAGGTCCACAGAGATGAGACCTCCTGTACATAGACTCTATAGAGGATCCTTTATGAGCGGATGGAGGAGCTGTGGGGAGCAAAAGCTTTTTCATTTATCACCTGCTAGAGGACTGAACGTCAGGGAGAGATGGACCACTCCTATGCATCCACTCTAACACACACACACACACACACACACAGGTACACACACACACACACACACACACACATGCACACACACACGCACATCAATGCACTTAAGGGGTGATGGGAGGAAGGTACCTGTTTGCAATGCTCAGCGCATGGAATGCATGGGAGAGGGGCTAGTGACGGTGTACACACACACACACACACACACACACACACACACACACACACACACACACACACACACACACACAAGCACACACACGCACAGTCCACCTAAAGACGCACACAGGCATTAGACACACATGCTGCATGCATTCAGCCGAACACACACACACACACACACACACACACACACACACACACACACACACAGAGTGGAGATGTTTGTGACCCTGTGTGTAGACAGTGAGTTCTCTCTGCTCTCATCCTCTGGTATACTGTAGTATCTACACATCTCTACCCATGCTGCAAGAGGTGGAGGCATCTCTCCCATCCCCACAGCTCTTATCTGGACCACACACACACACACACACACACACACACACACACACACACACACGTTTAGACTGCCTCATATACAGTACACACAAACGTACAGACACATCCAAACATATACTGTATTTAAACACACATACAGTACACACACTTTTGAGAATCTGGAACTCTTGTAAGGTGTGTCTTTCAATCTTGTTTCTGTCTAATCTAATCACTCATCCATCTCTCCATCTCTCAATCTCTCCTCTCCCACATAACCCCTATGCCCCCCCCCCACACACACACTGCTCAATGTCCCTCACACACAACCTCCTGACCTCCTTTTTTATCATCTCTCCATCTAGTCATCTCCCCTTTTTTACAAGCACTCTCTCTCACTCTGTGTCTCTCTCTGTCTGTCTCTCTCTCTTTCACTCTCTCTCTCTCTCTCTCCTCCCTCTGTCTTTTAAATGTGTCAGATGGGTGTGGTGCTATTCCCAGTGTTGTCCACCAGGGGCACTCTCAGCTGCTGTCTTTGGGATTGGCTCCTACTTCTCATTTATCCATCCACCCCTCCTTCCACTCTTCCCTTCTCTTTCTCTCTCTCTCTCTCTCTCTCTCTCTCTCTCTCTCTCTCTCCCTCCCCCCTCTCTCTCTTTCCATCTCTACCCCCCCTCTCTCTGTTAAATGTTTAAACTGACGCACTAGTGAGTTGGGTGTGGTTGGGTTAGTTATTGGGTATAAAGCAGTGATGGCCCTCTGCCCTGTGCTCTAATGCAGCAAGGTGAACGGAGGGGTTGAGGTGGTCGATGGCTACAGGGTACAGGTGAGCTCATTTAGAGGAGAAGTGCGTCACCTCTCTCCAGGTGTGCTCATTTGTATGCGGAAGCTCACCTGTGACTGTAGCACCGGGTTGATTTACCTGCTAGTGTGAACGCCCTTATGACAAAGATCAACATTTTTGAACCATACGTAAAATCACATATTCCCCATACCAGGGGCCTCAGACAGTATTTTATGCTCATTGGGTTTTCAGCTATCTTTTCTTTCAAAACACACACACACACACACATAGGTGTCCTTAGGTTCCCTGCACAGTCATGTATCTATTTGAGTGTGTGTGTGTGTGTGTGTGTGTGTGTGTGTGTGTGTGTGTGTGTGTGTGTGTGTGTGTGTGTGTGTGTGTGAGTGTGTATGTAAAACTGCTGTGAATGTTCATAATAACCTGTGAGGGAAATCGTTTATGGCCAGACAGTTAATAC
>NC_085013.1:25444985-25447485 GCF_963854185.1 Sardina pilchardus
GTGTGTGTGTGTGTGTGTGTGTGTGTGTGTGTATGTGATCTCCCAGTGACCATACATCCATGAAATTCTGAACTGCCAACGCTGAAGTTCCTTCAGTCCGTTGACAAGCAGTGTGTCTCGCTCTCGGGGAGCACATGTCCAGGGAAGACATGTTCAGCTCAGCCCGTCCTGCACCACTAAGGCTGAATTCTCTACGGCGTGTCAGGAGTGAGATACCAACTCCCTGGAACATGCTGTATACTGTACGTACAGTATATCTTTCTCTCGTGCATTGTGTCTCACTTCCTGTCTGTGTCATATCAAAGTGACGCCAAAAAGCCCCAAAAACATATGCTTAAAGAAGTCTCCCATTGATAAAAATGGCCTGCAAAGTAGACAGTTTTGTGTGTGTGTGTGTGTATGTGTGTGTGTGTTGGTTGTATTTTTGTGGGTTTCTATAGCATAGCATTGGTGTAGACGCAGTGTGTTCTGCAGTGTGTAGCCGAGGTGCCTGGGTTCAGGTGGTGCAGTGGAGCAGAAGAGATGTATGAGGTGTGAGGAGCTCTGAGTTTTGTCAGATCACACACACACACACACACACACACACACACACACACACACACACACACACACCGGGTCTGCACTCCATCTGCAGGGCCTTGTCTGCATGTGTGGTATCTCACCAATATGGTGGCGAACACACACACACACACACTCTCACACTCTCACTCACTCATACACACACACACACACACACACACACACACACACACACACACAATTCCATATGGCTCCTCTCTCTCCAGAGCTCTGGCTCTCACACTGAGAAGCCTTGTCTTGGAGTCTTGGCTCACTTTACTGACTCCATGCTTGTGTGTGTGTGTATGTGTGTGTGTGTGTGTGTGTGGTGTGTGTGGGTGTGTGTGTGTGTGTGTGTGTGTGTGTGTGTGTGTGTGTGCGTATGTCTGTGTGTGTGTGTGTGTGTGTGTGTTTGTGCGTGTCTGTGTGTGCGTGTGTGTGTGTGTGTGTGTGCGATGGTGCTAATCTAGCCAAGGCGTTTTGGCTGTATGTGGGATTACCATTAAATGCATATTACAGCATGCTCCAGGCCAGGTTCTTCTCTCTTTCTTCCAGACGTCGCGAGGCACTGCTGCTTTTCTTCAGACAGTTGTAATCCCTCTCCAGTGTGTAAACTCATATGGAGCAATCCCCACCAGAGGCACACACACACACACACACACACACACACACACACACACAGAGAGACTGCATCTAATCACAGTGTGTGCCTCAGTGCCAGTCAGGGCGGTTAGAATATTATCCCTTTAACGGTGTCTTTATGATGCGCAGCGGCACAATGAGATCATGTTATAGGCAGAGACTAATGCTATTACATGGGCAGCATGTAACCGGTGTGTGTGCGTGTGTGTGTGTGCAGCAGCAGCAGTGTAGACCTGTGTGAGTGAGTCCTTACAGCAGCAGCAGCAGCCCTCCCTACAATGGGAACTGAACACACTCGGCAAAGCTGGAGAAAAGGGTGGGTGGTTCTACAGCCCATCTGAAAGCACTTGGAGGTGTCATGTGTGTGTGTCAGTGTGTGTGTTGGTGTGTGTGTGTGCATCTCTGTCTGTCTCTCTCTCTCTCTCTCTGTCTCTGTCTCTCTCTCTGTCTTTTTCTCTCTCTCTTTCTCTGTGTGAGTGTGTGTGCATGTTTGTCTCTCTCTCTCTCTCTCTCTCTCTCTCTCTCTGTCTGTGTCTGTGTCTGTGTGTGTGTGTGTGTGTGTTGGAGGGGGTGGTTAGGAGTCTTTCCCTACATGAAGACTTCTCCCACCTATCTCACACTCCCAGAGCATGTCTGCTGAAGATGTTTATCACTTTCCTCCACCTCTTTAATTGAGCCCTGGCTGCCCAAACTAAACTCTCATTCGTCCTCTCAGGCAGACTCAGCTCTCGCTCCTCTCTGCTCCGCTCCGTTCCTTTGCGAACGCAAAAGATGACAAACTGCCGTCTGTCTCCCCGTCTTTATTTTGCGCAGGCATTTTTGGGGTCAGCTCCTGTCATTATGGGCCTCTTAACCCGACCGTGGCCCGGTTCAAATCATATCTCACGGCATGGGAAGACAAACTATAGAATCCGCACTCACGGCCGTAAATAACCCCCCCCCCCCCCCCCCCTCCCACCACCCCCTGGCTCTGAAGGGAGAGCGGGGAGGTGGTTTGTTCAATATTGAGAAAATACGGCCCGTCTGTCCCCAGAGAAATAAGCGTCTGGGCTGGAAGAGAGTGAGAGCGACTGCACCCAAATAGCTATCGGGCCGCCCGGCGCTCCGTTTCGTTAGCGCGCTCTAACGAGCTGACAGCAGCGCTGCAGACGAGATATACTGCCCGTCCGAGAGAGCGGGCTCTGAGAAATGATTTTATTTACGGTGCGGTTGAACACTCCCTTAAACACAGCAAATGTCTCCCCAGTTCACCCATCTGTTGGGCTTTTTTCTCCATGTGAAATACCGCGCTGGAGGCCAG
>NC_085013.1:25459985-25462485 GCF_963854185.1 Sardina pilchardus
GATGGTTTAAATTCCCCCCTTAGAAGACAGTCGTTGATTCTCATGGATGGGGGTGGACAGGGCTGAGAGGGAAAGGAGGAGACTGATTGTGCGTGCGTGAGCGTGTGTGAGTGCGTGTTTGTGTGTGTCCTAAAGAGAGTGATTATTTTAATTCACCTCGCATCTCATGGATGGGGGTAAAGTGGAGTTGTGTTAGCAAACATAGGGAAGCATTTACAAACAGTCTGGTCAGCTTTTATTTCGCTAAACATTTAATATATTTATTTCGCTATCTATCTATCTTTCTTTCTTTCTTCAAGTTTAAGCTTGAATTCATTTTTATGTTGAGTGTTCATCTCTGTTTCAAGACGTTGAGTGCACCTCTAGTGTGTGTCCTTCTGCCCCAGCACAGGTGGCCCTGGACGCTTCAGCCCCATGGGTTCCTGTGGAGTGTGTTGTCTGTCTGGAGCGCACGTGATGATAGCCACAGGAGTGTGTGCTGTCACTTGCCACACACATCAACACACAACATTTTTAACTGACAAGCCTTGGAAAAACAGTGGGTTTTGTTGAGCGGCGGTGACAAAAATAGAACTGAAGCACAATCGACATGGTGGCGGCGGCAAAGTTTGACGGTGGATGTGCGGGGGTTTTATTGAAAACTATGGAATAGAGTAGAATTAAATGTCGAAAACGGAGGGCACCACAGTCATATCGGCGCTTATATGCGGAGTTAAAATGGATTGCAGAGTTAATTACGGAGTTAAAACAGAGTCTTTTTAAGTTTGTTTTGTTTACCAAACATGGCAGGGTAAGACATCATACTCTGATCTCACATGTTTCCTCCAATTAGTGTCCCCTTGGTTACAGGGTTCCCACGGTCATGGAAAAGTCATGGAATTGTAGAACCCCGTTTTCCAGGCCTCAGTCGGAAATCGGAATAAAAATGCCTGATCCGATCAGAATCTTAATCCGATTGAACAGCCATGTATACAGTCAATCGGATTGCCTGCTGTATCTTCTCAAGGAAAAGTAGGCAACAGCGGCTATTCTGATCAAAGACTCTAAAGTGCTTGAGAGCACCTGAACATACCCCATGATCAGAATAGAAAGGACACACTGTCCATGTAAACGTGGCTATTGTTGTGTGTGTGTGTGTGTGTGCGTGTGTGTGTGTGTGTGTGTGTGTGTGAGAGAGAGAGAAGGAGACAGAAAATATATGTAAAAGAGAAAGTCTCTGTCACTCTGTGTGTGTGTGTGTATGTGTATGTGTGTGTGTGACAGAGTGAGAGAGAGAGGAGAGAGTGTTTTGTCTGAATGAGAGTACCCTCTCAGAGAGATAGGGCGTCTTGTTGTACTGTAGCTGTGAGCGTGGCTGTGAGTAGTGTCGGGAGGATGCTTTCTGCATGCTAAAGGCAGATTTAATTTGCCTTATCTCTTAGGCTGAGCTGACAGCTCCCTCCCTGCTGCTGAGCCCACTGCAACCCACACATCTTCAGAGGAGAGAGGGAGGAGGGAAAAGACTGAAAGAGAGAGAGAAAGAAATACTGTAGAGTGATAGAGAGAAGAAGAGAGGCAGACACAAAATCATTTCTCTCTCCTTCGCTATCTTTCTTTCTCTCTCTCGCCCTCTCTCTCTCTCTCTTGATTTGTCTCATTTTATCCCTTCTGTTTTTCCCTTTCTTTCACTCTCTCCCTCCATCTCTGTCTCATACTTTTCTCTCCTTCCTCTTATTCCCTCTCTCCCTCAAGCTAATTCTCTCTTTCTTTCTCTATCTCTCCCTCTCCCACTATCTCATTTTCTCTCTCTCTCTGGCTCTGTCTTTCTCGTTGCCTTCCTCGAGGAGTTGCCTTTGTTGTGTGTAAACATGAGACATCAGAGCTGTCATGATTCATTGATGGTCTAACTTTGAACCATCCTTTTCTCTGCCCCTCCACATCTAGTTGTCCATCACATCCATTTCCCGTGTGTGTGTGTGTGTGTGTGTGTGTGTGTGTGTGTGTGTGTGTGTATTGGTCTGAGTGGAATCTGTGTGAGTGATTAGAGTGCTCTGAGCAGCAGCTCTTTGTCTCTGAGTGTGTGTGTCTCCTCTATAGAGCCTGGTTACCGTGTGTGTGTGTGTGTGTGTGTGTGTGTGTGTGTGTGTGTCCTCCATAGACCCTGATTGGTCCATTCTAAAGTCCTCACCTGTTCTGAGCCACATGTGGGCCAGACGTGAGCCAAGTCCGGCTGATCTCTGGCTGCTGGCTGGAGTTGCAGTGGCAAGAAGCTCTATGTGGGCAGCTGGAGTCGGGTACACCTGTCTCACCCTGAGCCTTGTCACAAGGTCACAAGGTCACAAGGTCACAAGGTCAGGGGCTTTTCTCTACACATTCTCAATTGTTTGAGGGCAGCTACCAGATGAGTTAGCGTGGTTCAGTCTGCTGCTCAACATCACGTGTTCTTCACCAAACTGGGCTAGAGGTTGTGCTGTGCAAACAGTGCCTGACATGAAAACCGGTTCAAATCCACTTCACTTCT
>NC_085013.1:25482485-25484985 GCF_963854185.1 Sardina pilchardus
CGTGAACTGGACTGCGTCACCCTAACACACACTAACACACACTAACACACACACATCCTCCTGTCAGATCACTGTCACCTCCTCATGTCATTCTCACCTTGTCAATCCCGGTCCCATCATCCCTGACACAGCAGAGGAAGTTGTCTCTGCCAAACACACACACACACACACACACACACACACACACACACACACCTCCTGCTCTTTCTGTTCTTTTCCTAAGGGTCCCTGCCAAAAGCATACCATTTTAATGTTTACATATGTACGTACTTTATGCTTTACCTTTACGCAATGTGATTTAAATAAACCATATTCTTAAGCCATGCCTTGATAAGCTATGGAATGTGTAATCAAATATGTACAAATATGCAAACAAAGCCATTTCAGCTCCTTGCACTGCATATCACAGTATGTAAGGCATGGTTTATGTTATTGCACTGAGCAACTGTGCTGTATTTGTGCTATCGTGGAGTTCCATTATAAGCAGTAAATAGCTCTCGTGCAGTTTTATATGCGATTAAGGCCTGAAAAGTGAAATGAGAGCTGAATCGATCGAGCTGAAACATGGAGGATTTTGTGGAGGAGTAGACTCTGTGCACTACTTTGCTCTGGTAGTTTGCAAGCCAAGCACTCACTCAGCATTCAGCAGTGGTAGTTTTCAGCCCCTTCATCTAACTAATCTCGTACTCTGTAGCACTTGCAGTTTAGTGTGTGTGTGCGTGTGCGTGTGCGTGTGCGTGTGCGTGTGCGTGTGCGTCTGCATGTGTGTGTGTACTGTATGTGTGTGTACGTACATGTGTGTGTGTGTCTGTGCCTGACTGTGCATGTGTGTATCTGTGTATCTGTGTGTGTGTGCATGTTTCAGCCTACGATATCCCAAATAAAGTTGTGCTCACTAGTTTCTCCTTGTCATGCCTTTAATTAATGATATTCTAATGTGGCGGAGCACGCAGTGCTTGCTTGAGTTAGCCTCGCCACAGAGATCAAAGGGATCACAACTCTTAGTCTTCATCTTTAATATTAAGAGCCTCATTCATATATGCACTGTGTTCTGCAGTATGGGGTTGCTTGTACTACACGTGTGCATCCTGTTTTAGTAATGAGAACATGAGGGAGGAAGCCATGTTAGACTCGCTCGAGCGCTCTCTTGCAGCTGAGTTCTGGCTCAGATGGAGATCAGGTCTGCCTTGGGTTCTGGTCTACAGTAGATCCAAACAGTTCTGAGTCTGGTTCTGTTGGGTGCTGGGTTCTGGGTTCTGCAGAGGGGGGTTTACTCTGCTGGACTTGAGCAGAGGGAGTCATCTACAGTATGAACTGATATGTGTATCGTCACAATATCACACACACACACACACACACACACACACACACACACACACACACACACACACACACACACACACACACTTACACACAGATGCATGTCTTCTCACCCTGCTCCCATAAGTACAGATGTGTCCTCCAGGGCTAATCAGTCTTGTCCTGTGTGTGTGTCTTGTTGTGTGTGTTTGTTTTGCAGCATGTCCCTGCTCAATCACGACTGCCAGCCCAACTGTGTGATGATGTTTGAGGGGAAGACTCTGTACTTGCGGGCTATCACAGATATCCAACCACAGGAGGAGGTACACACACACACACACACACACACACACACACATATGGTGTACTTTTGAGATCAAGCCAGGTCCTTCTGTATGGTTCTGAGAAAAAGAGAGAAAAGATAGTGTGGGTGTGGGTGTGCGCGCATGTGTGTGTATGTGTGTGTGTGTGTTTCTTGCCCTCTACACCCTTTTTAGAGTGTGGACTGAGTGGGAGAGGAGTGGGAAACTCCTTTTGGACACACACACACACACACACACACACACACACTGGTGCTGCAGAGGGAAAGTCCTCTCTCCTCCTGGGCTGTATGTTTATCTAGCCTCAGAACTCCTTAAGACTCCACCATCTGCTTCACTTCATATGCCAATGACAACCCAGGGAGGAGAGAGCTGGCAGGGGAGAGCAGAGATACACACACACACACACACACACACACACACACACATACACTCTCACCGACCACACACACAGACACACACACACACACACACACACACATACACATACAAACACTCTCACACTTTCATGCATGCACGCGCGCGCACACACACACACACACACACACACACACTCACACACACCACTAATATAACTACATACAAAGACACACATATGCCCCTACTTAGACGTGCATAGTACATACAGCATATACACACCCTCAACCACACACACACACACACACACACACACACACAATCACACACACACATACACACACACATTCCAGATGTAGCTTGTAATGAAAATGCTGAGATAAGATGCATGAGGTGCTGTAAAGGGATGTGCCTGTGAGCACTCATTCACACACATATCTTTCCACACACACACACACACACACACACATACACACACACACACAGACACTCATACACTCATACACACACAGCTAAACATGCAC
>NC_085013.1:25487485-25489881 GCF_963854185.1 Sardina pilchardus
CACACACACACATACACATACATACACACACACACACATACACATACATACACACACACACACACACACACACACACACACACACACACACACTTACGCAATCCACCTTCTCAAGCTCCATCTCTCCTTTCTTCCATCTGTCTCCCCATTCTTTCTCCTTTTTCCATCAGCACTCCTTCTCCCTCTTTCATTCTCAACTTACTTGGCTTGTTTTTCTTTATTCTCTATCTCTCTATTTCCCTCACCCTTTTTCACTTTCTCTCTCTCACCTTGTCTCAGCCCTTTACTCTCTCTCTCCCTCCCTCTCTCTCACCCTGTCTCTGCCCCTTCCTGTCTCTCCCTCCCTCCCTCTCTCTCTTCCTTCTTCTTTCTCTGTCTCTCTTTCTCCCTCCCTTTCTCTCTCTCTCTCTTTATTCCTCCCTCTCTCCCTCCATCTCTCTCTCTCTCTCTCCCCTTCCCTCTCTCTCCCCCTCTCTCCTCTGTCTTCTCCTGTCAGTCAGTGTGCACCTGTCTCTGCCTCCGTGTCCTCACAACATCCTGTCCCCTGCTCCGCCTGTCATCCCACATCATCTCTCATCATCACCACGACAACAGGATCTCGCGGCGGCAGGGTAGCGGAGAGAGAGAGAGATGGAGGAGAGAAGGAAGCAGGAAGTTAAAAGAGAGAGTGTAGAGAGAGAGTGTGAAAGAAGGAAAGGAAGATGAAATGATGGGAGGAAAAGAGGAGAAGGAGACAAAAGTAGCTCATACTGATGAAGGGGTAGGGCGAGGTAGGGAGTCATGTTGACTGTAATGAAGGAGTGGGGAGCTGGGGTGCAAGCAGCAGCCACGGACCACATGTGGCTCTCAGTGCCCATGGAGAAGGTACCCATGGAGACACAGGCTTGCAGTGCCCATGGAGACAGTACCCATGGAGACATAGACTCTCAGTGCCCATGAAGACACAGGCTCTCATGGCGATGATGTCCCAACCCCACCCCTTTTATCTCACTTCCTGTCTCTCTCCACTCCACTGTCCTGTCGATATAAAGGTAAAAAAGCTAAAAAAAAAAATATACTTCAAAAAACTTTAAAAAGATAATTTCACAGGAGCTGGAGCTCTAAAAATAAAGCTTGTGTGTGTCTGTGTTGTTTGTGTGTTTGTGTGTTTGTGTGTCTCCATGCCTGAACACACACACACACACACACACACACACACACACACACACACACACACATGCAGCTGCTCAGGGTGACCTGTCGTGCTGTCACCATAGGCAGCCTCACTCAGTGGGATAAACTGTCATCAGAGTCGCCCATCTCCTTCAAATCCTGCAAGTCTCCTTCAAGAGAGAGGAAATCACGGAAATAACGAAAATAATCCATCACCGCAAGAGACGACTCTCTTAATTCCGTCCCATTCTACACCTAACCCCCACCCCCACCCCCACCCCCACCCGCCAGAGAGAGAAAAGTTCTACAAATAGCACCAGATTCAAGGGCACTGTGGCTGGAGCGGCTGCAGTGTCTGCTCCGTATTCAGGGCCAAGTGCCCACAGGGTCTCAGGGTTGAGTCGGCTGTCTAGTCCCAGCTCTCTCTGTCTCTGTCTCTGTCTCTGTCTCTGTCTCTGTCTCTGTCTCTGTCTCTGTCTCTGTCTCTGTCTCTGTCTCTGTCTCTGCCTCTGTTGCTGCATAATATGAACTCATCTCTTTGTCCTCATCACTCATTCACTTCTCTTTCTCTCTGTGTGTCTCTCTCTCTCTCTCTCTCTCTCTCTCTCTCTGTTATCTTCTGCCGCATTCAATTCACTGCTTCCATTCCTTTATCTATCTCTCTATCTTTCTCTCTCTCTCTCGCCCTCCTCCCTTTTCATCTCTATTTCTCTCTCTTCCCCTCTCTCCCTCTCCATCTACCCCTCACTCCCCCTCTACCCCCCCATCTCTCTCTCTCTCTCTCTCTCTCTCTCTCTCTCTCTCTCTCTCTCTCCTTCTCTCCTTCTCCTCTCTCTGTGTCCTCCGCTGCCCTGGTTAGAGAGGGGTCTGATGGAGAGGCTGTTGAGGGACAATGGCTTCTCTTTTAATGGCCTGCCTCTCTGACCGGAGCCTCCATTGACTGGAGGGGATCCGGTTTCACCAGCGAGTTTGTTTCGGTGTGTGTGTGTGTGTGTGTGTGTGTGTGTGTGTGTGTGTTTATCTCTGAGCTCCATCCCTCTCCTGCAGAACGGAGTGGCCGGCTGTGGGGAGATTGGACCGGTGTGAAATGAGAGTGTTTCTTCCCTCTCGGCCCCGGGGGTGTGTTTGTGAAAAACAGTGATCTATATATATCATGTCTTTCTCTACAGAGGATGACAGTTAGTGAGTCATCCTCACATTCTGTGTGTGTGTTTATGTGTGTGTGTGTGTGTGCGCGGATGTTT
>NC_085013.1:25497581-25500081 GCF_963854185.1 Sardina pilchardus
ACACACACACACACACACACCCACACACACCACACACACCACACACACACACACACACACACGCACACACACAGTATACACACACACACACACACACACACACACACACACACACACACACGCACACACACACACATACAGTATGCACACACACACACACACACACAGAGGCCTTGTGTGACTGGAGGGCTGCTGCTGTTCCGCGCTGCTGCGTGTCTGCTATAAGGCAGGCAGTGCGTGCGTCGCCCAGTAGATGTCAGTCTTGTTAGATTCCAGAGGCGTCCTCCTCTCCGTCTGTCTGTCAGTCAGGATGGCGAAAGAGAGAGAGAAAGAGAGAAAGAGAGAGAGAGAGAGAGAGAGAGAGAGAGAGAGAGAGAGAGAGAGCAGGCACACACACACACACAAGAGGAAGTGCAGCTCTGTGATTTATAACCAGCCCATGCTTCATGCTTCATGCCTGTTGGAGCATCACCAAAGCCTGTGCCAGCTCACCCTCTGCTCCTGCATCATGCCCGTCGCCTCATCTTGTGCTGTGAAGCTGAGGAGGTGCACTGATCATATCTGCTCACGTGAACCTCCAAAGGGAGTTTCACATTGCCCAGGCAACGCACAACAAACCCCAACACTCTTAACACTTTGGAATGTTCAGAACACACACGTCCAGTGTTCTGTGGAATGATCCTGCAGTCTTAAAAAAAAAAGGGGGTTCTTGAGGTGTTATTTTGAACCATGCAGGCTTAAAGAACCATTAGAGGTTCCTCGATGAGCCCTTCAAAATGGTCTAAAGAACCATGTAGGGGTGCCATTCTGCATATGAAGCATTGAACAGAACCATTTTTGGTTCTATTAAGAGTGTGCTCATGAAATTGTCCTACAGTGCTAGACAACTAGCTGTAGAACTAGCTGTAGGCTAACTAGTCTGCACTGATCCTGCTGCTGGGATTGTTATTGGCTCCCCTGGCCAGAAGAAATGGCATCCTGTGTAGAGAATGAGTGTGAAATGAAGGGGAGGTCCCCCCTGTGTGTGAATATACAGTATGCTTATTTGGAAAAGATGCTTATTGCACCCTTGAACCTGTAACGCTGCATAAATCTGCCGGATTATTCAGAAAATGTTATTCCTGGAATCAAATAAGGTATATATGTGTTTTTGTTTATGTTGATGTATGCGTTTTTTGATGTGTGTGTGTGTGTGTGTGTGTGTGTGTGTGTGTGTGTGTGTGTGTGTATCTCTGTCTCTACACGTAGAACGGTAGTTACACATAACAGGGCTTTGATGTCTCTGAAGAGAGAGAGCAGGTATCTCCGGAGGAGTGAGCTGACTGTCAGTAATCTACCCCCCCCCCTCCTTCCCAACCCCCCCAGCAACAATCACTCATGTCCTCGCCTCCTCTGAACTCTATTCCGCGTTGTTCTTGTTGTTGTGTTTTGTTTTTGATTTCGCTCTCAATCCACAGAGATGTCCCTCAATCAGCAGTACATGCCAATGTTTGGCATCTCTTTGTGTCTGTGTCTGTGTGTGTATGTGTGTGTGTGTGTGTGTATGTGTATCGTTTGATGTGTGTTGTCATTTGGATGTGTGTGTGTGTTTGTGAGTGTGTGTGTGTGTGTGTGTCGTTTGATGTGTTAATATATTCAGCGGCGCAACATTCTCCATCAGTAGCGTTTTAGCTCCTCTTCTCATTTGAAAATCCCAAACACGCCCAAGTGCTGAAGAACCAGCACTGTTTACGTCTCTGGGCCTGAAATAGACGTTTTATCGCTGCCTCACCGAAGCCATCCACTCACTCTGGCTCTGATGTAAAATACTGTGGAATGTACACAAATGGCAGATGTGTGTGTGTGTGTGTGTGTGTGTGTGTGTGTGCAGATGCCACTGCCCTACACCGCTAGCCTGTGTGTAATTGGTAGTCCTGAGCCTGGCAGAATGACTGTTTTCCCTTGTTTTTACTCGTCTCCCGTCACTAAGTGCTTCATGCTGGCATCCATCTTGAAAAGATGTTTGTGCCAATTATAGGCTTCAGTGTACACTGCCGTCCTTCCCCATTCAGACTCATGTGATTCTGCTGCTCTCAGATCCATGTCTGACAATACAGACGCACCGAACACACCCATCACCGACCTAACACACCCACAATGGACCAAACGCACCCATCACAGACCTGACACACCCACAATGGACCAAACGCACCCATCACAGACCTGACACACCCACAATGGACCAAACGCACCCATCACAGACCTGACACACCCACAATGGACCAAACGCACCCATCACAGACCTGACACACCCACAATGGACCAAACGCACCCATCACAGACCTGACACACCCACAATGGACCAAAGGCACGGGCCAAACATTCCAGTCTACCACCAAGCACACCTGTCACCCACCAAGCTGATCTTTACCCTCTTCACCTGTTCTGGGACCTGCTCTTCACCCATTCTAGAACCTGCTCTTCACCTGTTCTGGAACCTGCTCTTCACCGGTTCTGGTAC
>NC_085013.1:25502581-25517581 GCF_963854185.1 Sardina pilchardus
GATAAAGGGGTTTTTGCTGGAGGGGGGGTTATTGATTGTGGGAGTATTGCGCAAGCGCCTTCAGATGAGTTGACGGACACCAGGGCTGCTTCCTAGTGCTCTCTGCCTCTGAGTTCTGCTCCAGAACCAAAGAGAAGAACACAACAGAACCAAATAGAAGAACACAACAGAACCAAATAGAAGAACACAACAGAACCAAAGAGAAGAACGCAGCTAAACAGAACAAGAACAAAACTATAGTGCAATGGAGCAGAACAGCACAGAATGGAGCAGAACTCAGAGGCAGAGAGCACTTGGTTCTGCCGTGTTCTTCTCTTTGGTTCTGCCGTGTTCCTCTCTTTGGTTCTGCCGTGTTCTTCTCTTTGGTTCTGCCGTGTTTTTCTATTTGGTTCTGCTGTGTTCTTCTCTTTGGTTCTGTTGTGTTATTCTCTTTGGCTCCTCTGTGTTCTGGCCCCTTAATGTTCTCCTCCATTCTGTTCTACCCCGGCCTGTTCTACCCTGTTTCTGCTGCATCCGTTCTCTTTTCCTCTCTCTTTGGTTCTGTGTTCCTCCTCCTCCTCCTCCTCCTCCTCCTCCTCCTCCTCAGTCTTCCTTAACGGCTCTTTCTCCAGAGTGGACTGAGTTGTTGAGCGCGGGCCAGGCTCTGTTGGAAGGACACGCAGGTGCTGTCCCGGACACCAACGTCTACCTGCTGCAGCTGCTGGACCTGCTGCTGGACGCCTGCATCAGTCTGGGCCAGTACGACACGGCCCTGGAGTTCGGCACCAGAACCCTCCAGCCATACAGGTCAGCCGGGACTTCCTGGACTTCCTGAACTTAAGTGATATCCGCCTTTCCTGTCCTCTCTTATTCTTTCCTGTGCTCTCCTCTCTTCTTTCTTATTCTTTCATGTGCTCTCCTCTCTTCTTTCATATCCTTTTCTGTCCTCTCCTCTCCTCTCTCCTCTCCTGTTGTCTCCTCTCTTCTCTCCTCTCTTCTCTCTCTTCTCCTGTCCCCTCCCGTGCTTTTTTCTCTTCTCTCCTATCCTATTCTGTTCTTTCCTGTCCTCTTCACCCTGTTAGTCCTCCTTCCTCTCTTCTCCCTTCTTCAGTATTATCTTCTCGCCTCTTCTCTACCCCTTCTTCCCTTCTACACTTCTCTCCTTTCCTATCCACACCTCTTCTTCTGTCTTCTTTTTCATGCTTCCCTTTCTTTTTCAGAATTTTATTTCCTTTCTATTCCTCTTTTTATTCTCTTCACTTTCGCCATCTTTTCTTTTGTGTTTTCTCCAGATATAGCTAACATATCACATGCAGGCCTCCGTTGTGAGGCCATTCATGGGGTTTTATCCATTGGCTTACACCATCAGAGATACACATCTACCTACCTGAAAACACAAGACTCCTGTCTTCTCTGTGTTCTAAAGCCTCCTCCTTTATAAATGTTTAACTCTGTCAGAGCTCCGCTTCAATAATAGATCACACTATAACACCCTGCGCAGGCTAGCTTAATCCCCCATTACTGACTGAGTGAGCCTACTGCTCCACGGAGCCCATATCTTACCAGGCGGAAGTGTGTGTGTGTGTGTGTGTGTGTGTGTGTGTGTGTGTGTGTGTGTGTGTGTGTGTGTGTGTGTGTGTGTGTGTGTGTGTGTGTGTGTGTGTGTGTGTGTGTGTGTGTGTGTGTGTGTGTGTGTGTGTGTGTGTGTGTGTGTGTGTGTGCCGGTACCCAGATCTCACCAGGAGGAACCGTGTGTGTCGGTCGGTCGGTACCCAGATCTCACCAGGACGGAGGAACTGTGTGTGGGTGTCTGTGTGTGTGTGTGCCGGTATCCAGATCTCACCAGGAAGAACTCTGTGTAAGAACTCTGTGTGTGTGTGTGAGTGTGTGTGTATGTGTGTGCGTGTGTTGCAGCAGGGGAGGTGACAGAGCATCATGTAGCATGTGTGTTTTCCTCCTGAGATTTCACAGGATGCTGCGTCAGCCACACCTGCTTAGACACCTGTGCAGGTGTACAGAGAGGCAGCGTGCCGATGATGTGTGTTATTAAAGCAATTAGGAGGATAATTAGCCAATTTAAGGCTGAAAGCAAAACTCAAGTCAAATTCAAAAAGAAAGCTCCATAGTTTATCTTGGAGAAGGAAGACTTTCAAATAGAAGCCTATAGCCGGCTATTGTGCCAGTTTTTTTTTTGTTGGGGGGGGGGGGGGGGGGGGGTTAGAACCCGGGCTGCACATACACATACAGACCTTTTTACATTCACCCATAAATGTAGATGCAGTGAGAGTATGAGTCACCTCCACTATTGTGTTATTGTGTTATTGGCACAAATGAACCATTACAGCACTTGTGACCGATACAGTAACTATGACATTTGTAATACAGACACAGGCTTGCTTCGTCACAGATCTAGAACATTCATTCATCTTGTTTGAGTGCATTTGAGTGAAATCTTAGTTCATGCGGTCCTCTCATAGCTCCCTGGCCTTATGGAAGATGTTGTGGTAAATAGTGATAAAAAGTCAAGGGCAATATGTTCCCAGATGAAAAGGGCCCTGGAGTGGGTTGGATTCTCTGGAGTTACAGCAGAAGTGTGGTCGCCACCGCAGAGAGAGAGAGAGATGGAGAGAGCGAGAGAGAGAGAAAGAGAAAGAAAGACAGAGAACTGTGGAGGAGTCCTAGCCTTGTTGACACCAGACCCTTCTCAACTGAGAGTGGGTCTGGAAAAAGTTCATTGACTTACGACTTCCAGCGGGGGTGTAACCAGCAGTGAAATGAAACTAAAATTGGTGCATTAAACTCTTGCCAAATCATTTCAGAAGTGTAGCAATATTGTAAACTTGTTCTTGTGTAGAAATCTTGTAAACAATTATTTACTATTCTAAAGAAATACACTTCCATGCCAAATTTGTATTGCACGGCCAATTGTATTTGCATGCTCGTGTTTTAGGGACATTGGAAATAGGCATCAATGGCCTCTTGGCCAGACGGACCTTAAGAGCAAATCCCAAATTTGCCAAACGTTTGTATGCGTATTCCCAGGATAGAGGAGTCCAGTGTTCCATACCCGTCCCAGAATGCACTGCTCTTGCACTGTCCTTGCTCTCTTAGTGACATGGCGGTGTATGTGTGTCTGTGTGTGTGTGTGCACTGTGTCCCAGAGACGATCTCGGTGAGGATGCTCCCCACATTCCCACATTCTAGCCTCTCGTGTTTCCCGTTCCTCTCCGTTTTTTTCCCCATCGCGCTCCTTTCTTGTGGGATGCAGTTTTGCGGCGGCGAGGAAAGCCCTTCCTGAAGAGCCTTTTCCCACTGCGCCCAGAATAAACCGCACCTTGGGGCGAACAGACACAAAGAGATTATTGACTGCGAGCTTCAGCACAGGTCAATTTGCGGTGCGGAGGGAAGCTCAGCGACTCCGTGGAAAACGAGCTGTGGAAACTGAGAGAGTGTGTGTGTGTGTGTGTGTGTGTGTGAGAGAGAGAGAGGACTACCTCCGCACGGCAACAGCAGTGGCTTACTGTCAGGAGAACATAAACACACACTCTCACTGCGGCATGTTTATGGAAGACGAAAGAATGTACAAACACACTTTTTTCTTTTCTTCACCATTTTCATATGCAGTGTCCTCATACCCCGATGTCATTCATTATGGGGAACGTAAATAGAACCCTGCAGTGGTGGTCACATGTTTCACTGAGCATCCTGGTGTCCCTCTCTTCCAGATGTGTCTCAGAAGTCCAAAGGAGAATGCACTGCTCCAGAGCTCTAGCCTGATCCTCAGTGGTTCTAGCCCTGATCTACTGCAGTTCTAGCCCTAATCCGCTCATGTTCTATTGATTTGTTGACGTTCTAGTCCTGATTCCGCTGCGGTTCTAGCCTAATCCTCAGTGGTTCTAGCTCGATCCACAGCGGTTTTAGCCCTGATCTACTGTAGTTCTAGCAATGATGCATTCTGGTTCTATCCCTGATTTGTTGACGTTCTAGCCTGATCCGCTGTGGTTCTAACCCTGATTTGTTAACGTTCTAGCCTGATCCGCAGTGGTCCTAGCCCTGATCTACTGTAGTTTTAACCATGAACGCTGTGGTTCTAGCCCTGATCTACTGTAGTTTTAACCATGAACGCTGTGGTTCTAGCCCTGAGCCAGTGTGGTTACAGTCTCAGATCCCAGCCGAGCTAATGATGGATCACCTGCCTCTGCTCTCCCTGCAGCAAAGAGCAGTCAGTCCTCTTTCTCCCTCTCTCTTTCTCTCTCTGTCTCTCTCTCCCTCTCTCTCTCTACCTTTCTCACACATGCACTCCTTCTTTCTTTTTCTCTCCCTCTCTCTTTCTCCTCCTGCCTCTCTTCCCATTTTTAGCGTCTTTTGCATCTCTCTGTAAATCTCTCTCTCTCCCCCTTTCTCTATCCCTCCCTTTCGCTATCCCTCCCTCTCTCTCCCTCCCTCCCTCCCTCCCTCTCTCTCCCTCTCCCTCTCCCTCCCTCCCTCCCTCTCTCTCTCTCTCATCTCTGTATGTATCTTTAACATGCTCCTAACCCCCTGCATTGCTCCAGTAAGCGTGCAGGTTTCCCCCATCACCACTCCCTTCTTCCCCACACTGCAGTCTCAGGCCCTGCAGCACCGCGCACACACACACACACACACACACACACACACACACCTCGAGCGCTCCTGCCTGTTTAATAATATGACGCCGAAAACACCACACACACACACACACACACACACACACACACACACACACACACACACACACACACACACACACACACACACACACACACACACACACACATACACACACACACACCCCGAGCACTCCTGCCTGTTTAATAATATGATGCCGAAAACACATTTCACCGCTTTTGTTCAGGTGTCAGTCCAAGCAGCAGGGTCTAAATGAGGCTGGACAGGGTTCTATTACGGTTCCTTTCAGCCCGCTGTCCTCTCCTCTCCTCTCTCTCTCTCTCCCGGTGCTCCTCCGCGGCGTGTGTGTGTGTGTGTGTGTGTGTGTGTGTGTGTGTGTGGACGCTGCATGGTTAATAACAGCCTCCATCGGCTCGCCCAATTATTTCTGGAATTGGCTTCACTTACACTGGAGTGGGGCTGGGCTCCTCCTGCAGAGGCAATTATTACGAGTGGTCCCGCTTCTAACGGCACACACACACACACACACACACACACACACACACACACACACACACACTCCACACACTCACATTTAACACATGCGACCCCCCAAACCTCTCATCTGCTTGTCTTCAAGGGGGGTTTTGAAAGTGATATCAACTGCGCTTAAAGCAAGAACAGCCACCTGACAAGCCCATAACAGATCCTTCACATCAGAGCGAGAGCTACAACGCCCTCCACCCTACACACACACACATGCGCGCACACACACACTCTCACTCTCTCTCGCTACTGAAACCCCAGCGTGATGGAAGCCAAACAGGCCTTTGCATTTATGCTAATGCCATTCCTAGCACTTGCCAGGAAGTAGAATATTTTGCATATTTAAAACTATTTATTTATCTATCAGTTGCCCCTCGGCTGTTGCCAGTTAGCTACACATCGGCATTTATTTATTTACATTACGCGCAGTTTAGACCAAAATATAATCAGATTACGCGTCAGGGCTAAAGTTGTGAAATTGGTTTAATTGCTTTACGGCTCAATTTATGCAAAAGCATTAATTAGTGCAGCTCCTCAGATCACCGGTGACGATCATTCATCTGATAATTAAATCAATAGCGTGGCTACTCATTACTCATGTATGGGGAGTGCACAGCGCTATACTTTGAACTTCTCCTTTAATCTCGCAATTAAAATTTTAAAAACTCCAGCTCCTCCTCGGGAGAACTAATTGCGAAGGGAGTGACAACTTATAGAATTAAATGTGCTATGTGTTGACTAATTGGTTAATTATCACCGCATTTTTATTTTAATTAACAATTGTAGCTGTGTGTGCTTGATTTGAGCCCAGTCACAAGTAAACATTGCTGTAAATGACTTATTTTCTTGCTGTATTCGCTCTGACGTTTGCATTACGACATTTACTAAGTCAGCAACTTGAGCTGTGCTTGCACTGTGGGTTGATAGCTAACTCTAGGCAGTTTTATCTGCTGTAGAGGGCTTTAGATGGGTGTTTAAACCAACCAGCATCTCATTTACCATACTGTCTACTGTGCAGAACCCAGTGAAGGTACTGCACAGCAGCTAATATCTTTGTTGGCATTCGAGCCTGAGTTAATTTACATGTCTTTGTGTTTTGGAAAAGGTAAAGATAAGAGATAAGAATTGAGCTACATAATAACCAAAATAGTGCATGTGTTCCTTGATGTGCTTATCTGATTTGGCATCTTATATCTTTTTGTAGATGTAGTTCCTCAGTTGAAATAATTAGACATGTCCTGGTGCCACTTCAAACTTGTCTCAGACAAAAGGACCCAGCCCCGTATGCAGATGTGATTACAGCTGCTACTGTTGTAACAGGTTTGGAGGAAAATATCCAGCTGTTTCTTTAATAATCTAAATCGGAATCAACGTTGCATGGTACAGTATCTGCAGGCAAAACTATCTCTAGAAACCGAGCTGAAGCTGATTTCACTTTATTCCTTTTGTTGAAAGCGCACATGGAAGATGTTATGATGTCTGTTTGAATTAAGTGTTTCCATTTGCTCTTGAGTTTAAATCAAAGGTTTCAGTGGACATGTCTGGTAAGCAGTGCATGATTCAGATGGTGCCTCACATGAGGGCTATTTAAGGGACTTCGGTCTGTGTCCAGGCCGGTTCCGCTGTACTGTAGAAGCATTTTATAGAAAGAGAACCGCTTTCCATTTCAGAGGAACACCTCTGAGGAACACCTCTGGCATGCTGGTAATATTCTTGTATAATCTTGACCTTTTTCATAGAGAACCAAAAGCACACAGACACACTCCAAAATCTTGTGGAAAGGCTTCCCAGACGAGTGGAAGCTGTTAGGTTGGCTATAGGATATGCCTATAGATTCAGAATAGGATATCTTAAAGTTCTAATGTAGGTCCATTGACCAGGTGTCCTAATGCTCTGATGTGAAGGATCTGTTATGGGCTTGTCAGGTGGCTGTTCTTGCTTTAATGACTTGACTGTGTGTGTATATTTCCAGTGTGCTGTGCCCTTGCTAGCTGTCTTTTAATTTTTAAAGACCATCTCAAGACAAGACCTTATGTGTGTGTTGCAGTGTTGTGCCTGGTATATGTTGGTTATCCTTCTTTCTTATGCCCGTATTTGTGTGTATGCCCTCCTGAGGGTGCCACGCCTGGCCTGCACTGGTTATTTGATATTCCTGTCGATCTGACCCAGTTAGTCCACCATGGGCCTCTCTCTCTCTTTCTCTTTCTCTTTCTCTCTCTTTCTCTCGCTACCTTTCTCTCTTACTTTCTCTTTTCACTCTCTCTCTCTCTCTACCTTTCTCTCTGTCTTTCTGTCTCTCTTTCTCTTTTTCTCTCTCTACCTTTCTCTCTGACTTTCTCTTCTCTCTCTCTACCTTTCTCTCTGACTTTCTCCCTCTCTTTCTCTCTCTCTTCCTTTCTCTCTCTTCCTTTCTCTCTTTCTGTCTCTTTACCTTTCTCTCTGACTTTCTCCTCTCTCTCTCTCTCTCTCTCTCTCTCTCTCTCTCTCTCTCTCTCTCTCTCTTTCTCTGAGCTAAACAGGAGAAACCCCACAGCTTCCTCCTTACCTGCTGCTCTGGCCTGGGCCTGCAGGGATCACGCATTACCTCGCATTAGCATTAGCACACATGTTAGCGGCGTTAGCATAGGCTAACTGCCGTATAATTAGCAGAGTGGCTAATACAGCAGCTCATTAACAATGCATTAAAACAGGGGCTTAGTGTATGTGACTGTGCAGTCGCTCATTAGCGCCAGTGGTTTAGCTGCCTCTGCTATGCCTGAAGTCACAGTGAAATATGAGCACATACAGTACGTGCAGTGTTTGTAATTGTTATGTCACTGCGTGAAGACATTGCTATTGCAGTTTGCCCTAGAAATTATTAGCACTGATTAGCAAAGTAGTGTTTTGCATTATATGTTCTGGTGGTGGTGATGATGAATACTACTGTACATGTTTTCGAAAGTGAAAAGAGTGTGTGCGTGTGTGCACGCGTGTGTGTGTGTGTGTGTGTGTGTGTGTGTGTGTGTGTGTGTGTGTTGTAAATATACATTTATAACCAAACATTGGTTTGTGTCTGTGTGCATCAACATGTGTCTTTTGGATGTGCACCAGGATGTGTGTATGCACTAGTTTTCATGTGCTTATGTGTCTGTTGGTGTTTATTTTTAAGAAAGGTTAAAGTTCATCTCTCATGACGGTCACCTTCAAAGGTCTCCTCTGCTCCCAGGATGGAAGATGACCTACAGTAGTGTGTGTGTGTGTGTGTGTGTGTCCCACTGTGTGTCCCACTAAAGCCCAGACGAGCTGCTGTGTGATTAGTATGTAAATGTGGGCCATTAGGCCGTTAGTGCAGTGGAGAGGAACGGGGCCACCTTGCTGTCATGGCCGCTGATTTCATCCAGACGAGAGGAGAGGTGCTGTCCACGAGAGGAGAGGAGAGGAGCTGTCCACATCCAGAGAGGAGAGGAGAGGAGAGGAGAGGAGAGGAGAAGAGAAGAGAAGAGAAGAGAAGAGAAGAGAAGAGAAGAGAAGAGAAGAGAAGAGAAGAGAAGAGAAGAGAAGAGAAGAGAAGAGAAGAGAAGAGAAGAGGACAGGAGAGGAGAGGTGCTGTCCACATCCAGAGAGGAGAGGAGACTTATGCCCCATGCTGACTACAGTATATGATTTCAGCTATCCAGTGTCATGCCTGAATAAGAAAATCTCCTAAGACTCCCGTATTGACACTGACAGCATGACGACTTACCACGAGTACTCCACGATAGACATGATACATGATCTTGTAACGTGGTCAATCTCCCGACAAGAAATTATGTTTCTACAGTATGATCGCATAGTCTGACATGGTCAATCAAACGTAAAAGACAATCGTGGAAGGCAAAACACTGTAATTTCCCCTTGGGGATAAATAAAGTATACCTATCTATCTATCTATCTATCTACAGTATCTATCTATCTATCTATCTATCTATCTATCTATCTAATCGGCATCGGCCATTAGAGGAGGAGCACGGTCTGTGGAGCTACTCAGCCCTACTCACCTCTTTACAACCTGCGACTGGGGACCTGCTGTGGCCCACTTTCAGAGTTCACTGGGATAGCCAAGTTGTGTGTGTGTGTGTGTGTGTGTGTGTGTGTGTGTGTGTGTGTGTGTGTGTGTGTGTGTGTGTGTGTGTGTGTGTGTGTGTGTGTGTGTGTGTGTGTGTGTGTGTGTGTGTGTGTGTGTGTGTGTGTGTGTGTGTGTGTGTGTGTGCGCGTGCGCGCGTGTGCGCGTGTGCGCGTGTGTGTGTGTGTTTGGGGTGTTAAGGTGTTTAGCATAATAGAGTGTGTTTGTAGTTATGTTCTCAGGAATCATTTTCTACTTTTGTTGGGTCACTCCCTGTCGTTTGTGTGTTTATGTTGCAATTTTAGCATACAGTAAGTGAAAATAATAAGTGCCGCAGCAAGAGGGAGAGAGGTCCTTTCTCTTTCCACCATTTTTGTTTTCATTTCATATGTCTGTGATGTCCTGATCACCAGTGGGCTGCTGTGTGATGGAGTTTGTTCTTGTCCTGCTCCTCCTGTGAGCTGAGCGACAGGCTCTCTCTTGCGTGATGGAGTTTGTCCTCTGCTCCACTGGCTCCCAGTAATCCGTGTTAGACCAGGGTGTTCTTTAGGCATGCTCACGTGAGTGAGTGTGTGTGTGTGTGTGTGTGTGTGTGTGTGTGTGTGTGTGTGTGTGTGTGTGTGTGTGTGCATGTGTGCATGTCTGTATGTGCATGCATTTGTGTGTGTGTGTATGTGTGTGTGCGTGATTGTGTGTGTGTGTGTGCATGTCTGTGCAGGTGTGTGTGCACATTCATGTGTGTGGCTGTTATATGTGTATGTGTGCCTGTGCACGTGTGTGTGTGTGTGTGTGGGGGCGTGCCTGGTGCCTGAGGGCATATGTGTGTGCCTGTGCATATGTGTGTGTGTGTGTGTGTGTGTGTGTGTGTTCCTCAACCCCGCTGAGGTCGTGCCGATGTGTTTGTGGTGTGAGCAGAGGGCATTCTCTCGGCCTGCTGGTAGCGTGCGTCTGTGTTTACGCTCTGCATGCAAACAGCAGCGCTGTGTGTCCAATGGGGGCTGCAGGATCCAGATGGAGCTCACCTGGGCTCCGAGACACACCTGGGGAAGCAGGGACCGGGAGGCAGAGGGCAGAGGATGGGGAAAAGGTGTTTATATTCCAATTTAATATCCTCATGTTTTTATTTATGCCATATCCGAGTCACATTGCTAGTCTGCTCACAAGAGTGCACAGCACACTGCAAAAACAGAAACTTTGGGGTTTTTTTAGAAATTCTTCCAATATGTGTTTTGAGTGAGAGTCGACTGGACATATCACTTCATGAATTTCAATCATGGATCTCGATAGTCTCAGAAATGAAAAAAATAAATAAAAAAGTATTTTCAGCAGTTCTGTTATCAGTTCTGTGTTCTGTGCTCTGTAATCAGCAATGAAAAAATGTCAACAAATTCCTGCTGTGCTTTCAGACCTCCGGGCTGTGGCTCTTTAAAAGTGTTTGGAGAGATGCTGCCAGGATTGTGTGTGTGTGTGTGTGTGTGTGTGTGTGTGTGTGTTTGCAGAGACAGGCCTCCCTTGCTGCCAAATATTCCATTGAGCAGTTTAAGGGAAGAAGCTGGACTCCCGCTGTGTCTGTGTCTGATGCACAAGTTGCCATGAAACTCGCTCATTTTTTTATTTTAATTTCAATTTCACAGACACACAGCCCACTTGGGTTTATTGGGTCACGTCTCATCAGGAGAAATAGTGGGGTTCTGCGTTGGGAGTGTCATGGGTCTGTCTAGAGACGTTTGTGTCTTTGTCCAACAAGCGTTTGTGTCGTTCTCATGGTCATCAGCTTGCATGACCTAAGGGGGCAACTCTGCTATGTCAAAATAAATGTTTTTAAGCCATTAGCGTCTATGCTGCTATGGAGAGAGTATCTGTAGACAAATTTAAGTATGTTTAATTTTGTAAGTGTATAGAAAGGATATAAAAATGACTGTTTACTTTACGTGGTCAGTGACCTTGCTCTTCATCCAGTTGTCGCCATCTTGTGTGGCGAAAGTCCGAATTTGAGTTGCTGTTAGACCAGTTTCCCTTTAGATTCATGATGAAATGTGATTAATATGTGAAAAATATTAGATAAATGCATAAATAAATAAGTAAACAAATAAATGTTCGATGGTCCCATCTGTAGTGCGATCTCCTCATCTCCTGCCATTGAGAGGGTTCAGATCAGGTGTCGTCACCCCCGATGCCTTGTCTTGTCATGACGTTGGGGTTAGTGGGTGTCATGGTCACTCAGGTTGCCAGGAGACAGAAGGAGACTGACACACCTGCTGGTGCCCTGGCATCAGCTCCATGACGGGCGGTCGGCTCCGTCCAGGCCTCGGAGAATGCGGGACGTTTACATGGCTGACACCTTCTGACATCTGTCAAAGAGAGTAGGGGTCAGTCAATGCCCTTTACCGCTAAAGCACACACACTTGAATGGGCACACACACACACACACACACACACACACACACACACACACGTATACATACATAGTCATGCACACACATATGAAGGGAAAGATGTAGATGTACTTCTGAGCCTTCTCGTATCTTTTTTTATCGTCCACTGTCTCATTGGCTCCCTTTCCTCCTGCCTACCTTTGCTGACACGTGTCCCCTGCAGTCACACACACACACACACACACACACACACACACACACACACACACACACTCACAAAATGTGTTGACACCTATCCCCTGCAGACACACACACACACACACACACACACACACACACACAATGTGCTGACACCTGTCCCCTGCAGTCTCTCTCTCTCTCGCTCACACACACACACACACACACACACACACACACACACACTGTGTTGACACCTGTTCCAAGCTATCCCAAGCTGTAGCGTGCCTGCCGTAGCTGCCCAGCACATCTGGAGCTGCGTGACTCTTGGAGGAGCCCTTTGCTGTTCTCACAGCACACTAGACTAGACCACATGAGCTCCCTTCCTCTTACTCCGGCTCCAGCAGAGTGTGTGTGTGTGTGTGTGTGTGTGTGTGTGTGTGTGTGTGTGTGTGTGTGTGTGTGTAGACCACATGAGCTCCCTTCCTCTTACTCCGGCTCCAACAGACAGGATGGCTCGCGGCCCTGCCAAGCTCATTTTCTCCTAGTGCTATTCGCACTATTGACTGTGTATGCGAGCTCCTGTGTGTGAAGTCATGTGCGTATGTGTGTGTGTGTGTGTGTATGCATTTGGATGTCAGTACGTGTGTGTGTGTATGTGTATGTGGCATTCACTGCTGTGTGTGTGTGTGTGTGTGTGTGTGTGTGTGTGTGTGTGTGTGTGTGTGAGTTCCCCTCTCATGTTTAAATCAGAAAGGCTGGTGTCTATAGCTCAGAGCACAGAGCAGTCCTGTAAAGAATGATTGCCAGCTTTAATATCACCTGAGCTGGAGCTGGAGCCTGGCAATAGGCCTCCATCAGCTCAGGGCTCTTCATGCATCATTTGTGAGTTAATATAGGCCGCGCCACATGAGTGAGCCCAGATGATTGGGTCTGGTGCTGGTTCTGGTTCCGACTCACTCCAGGGTCCGTACTCATCCCAGCCCTGTGTCCGACTGGCTGCAGTGTTGAGGCCTCCTCAAGCACAAAGGCGACGACATGAGTATATCGCTCTCTGCTCTGGAAGTTTGATTAAATTCGATTCCATTGTTTTCAGTACAACGCCGCAGCACGCTAGCGTTGGACTCTGCTGCTGCTGCTGCCGCCACCGCGTCCGTTACACAGCGTTCACACTGTCCATGTCCGTCAACGGATCTCATTGACTTTGCATGGGGCGGACTCGAAATGAATTGTGGGTCCATCCGTTCCTTCAGCTCCGCTGCCTCCGTCAAAAAAGTTGAGAAATGTTCAACTTTTTAGGCAGCGATGGATCCGTTAGCCAATCAGATAGCGTGTATGCAAATATACATACGGCAGACAGGCATTCCGAGATCCGTTGACGGACGTAGACAGTGTGAACGCTGTGTTACAGTTCACTTCTGTTTTTGTCGGCGCTGCTCAGTAAAATCCAGTTTATCGAATGCTTGTTTTGTTTATTGAATGCTTGTCAGTTAAAAAAAAGTTCTGCACTGGAGCTTTTGCTACTGTGATAGAGCAGTGATGGAGAGCTAAATCTCTCACGTGGAGCACAGACATCAGGGCCAGAACAGGGCCGCATCGGGGCCGTATCAGAGCCAGTGGTCAGGGGACTACTATTATCCTCCATCAGGGCTGTATCGGGGCGAGGGTTAGTGTCATTCTGTGGGGCTATGGGCATAGGAGTGGAGGCTGACATTGTTAGCACTGATATCACTCTGTTCCCTGCTATCTCCTGGCAACAGTGATGTAGGAAACGGAGACTGAATGTTGGCAGGATGCCAAATGTTTGGAATGGACTCTTGCCCTGATGTGGCCCAGTTCCAGCCCTGTTCCAGCCCTGATGTGGCCCTGATTTGGCCTTGTTCCAGCCCTGTTCCATCCCTGATTTGGCCCTGATTTGGCCTTGTTCCATCCCTGATTTGGCCTTGTTCCAGCCCTGTTCCATCCCTGATTTGGCCCTGTTCTGGACTTGTTCCAGCCCTGGTTTGGCCCTGTTCTGGCCCTGTTCCAGCCCTGATTTGGCCTTGTTCCAGCCCTGATGTCAGTGGTCCACGTGAGAACGTCCCCCTCGGAGCGAGAGCAGCAGAGGCCATTACTCTGCCCTCAGCCCAGCGTGAGTCACACAGGGACCGGAACCTTCCACAGACGGCAAATTAGGCCCACATCACAAGAGCTGTGTGTGTGTATGTGTGTGTGCATGTACGTGTGTGTGTGTGTGTGTGTACATGTGTGCGTGTGTGTGTTCTACTTGTATGTGTGTGTGTGAGAGAGTCACCCTTTTGGTCTCTATCCGTTTTTGTGAGATTGTGAGATTTTGAGAGATGGTTTGCCATTCTGTCACAGGCCTAATGCAGGACCATATTGCAGCATGAGAAAGAACAAATGTGTTCTACTTCATGTTGTTTTTATGGCGTGTGTGTGTGTATTTTTGTTGACACTGTGTGTGTGTGTGTGTGTGTGGAGAACTGTCTTCCCCTTATTTCCATAAATAAATAAATAAATACATGTTATGGACAAAATATCCTTCATAAGTTGTTTTATATAACATGTAGAGTGCTGGGGTTGTGTGTCGTTCAGAAAGTTCAGGCAGTGCTTTTAACAAACCTGAGCAAAGCATAAGGTACAGGACAGTATAATGGTCGTATTATGCTGCTCTGCTGTGTAGAGGATCTCAATGAATGAATTGAACTTGAAATCTGAGCCAGTCATTCATTTGAATAGCATTTTATATAGCAACATCATTCACACATTTTTTTGAAAATGTTGGCACTTTGAACATCATGACATTGGCCTCCTTAACCTGTGACTCTGGAGCGTGGGCTCAGAGCAGCCGCCGCCGCCTTGAAAAGCTCCTCGCAAACAACAGGAGGCCTTGAGCAGGACTCAGTTCTCTGTGTGTGTGTGTGTGTGTGTGTGTGTGTGTGTGTGTGTGTGTGTGTGTGTGTGTGTGTGTGTGTGTGTGTGTGTGTGTGTGTGTGTGTGTGTGTGTGTGTGTGTTGTGGGAGCCCGTGTCGTGGGAGTGCAAAGTTCTGAAAGTAGCTTGGACAATGCTGGGCCTGTGTGACGCAAAAAGGAAGCAAAGGTGTGTGTGGGAGTGAAGAGTGGGGGAGAGGAGAGAGGGAAGAGAAGGAGGAGAAGAGAGGAGAAGAGAGGAAGGGGGGGTCATGGGTACTGATGTTTTATTACAGGGGGGCCACT
>NC_085013.1:25525081-25535081 GCF_963854185.1 Sardina pilchardus
CACACAACTCTCTCGCACACACACGCACACACACACACACACACACGACAGGAGACACAGGGGAAACAGACACTTTGTGAAGTGGCAAATTTGCCACTTTCTTCTCGGAATATTGCCCCCCCTGACAACAGGTTGCAATAATGTTCATTTCATTGTTCTAATATTTTTAATGCTGCACTGCACTTTTGTCTATGTTTATTTTTTACGTTCATAAAAGAGGACAGGGCAGGCACTCCCAAATCAAATATCCATTTGAAACTACACATAATACTACCTCACCAATTATTTTGAGAAGATTTTCAGAATTGTTCACTACTTTTTTGAGGGTGTATAACAGTTAAGTATTTTCTTTAAATGTGTGAAGAACAGTGAGTTTATTAAATAAATAACTACACATTACTTTATGCTGCACTGCACTATGGATAACATTGCCTGTTTATGACAGAAGGCAATGATGGTGTTCTTTTCTTTTAATACATTTTTGTGATTCTGCTTCATCTGTGTCAGGCTATGCATTTAATATTTTCTCTGCAAGTGTAAGTAGAAGCACATTGTTGATTTGAAATAGAAAAGGCAAATATAGCCTCCTGTATGCTAGAGCCAAGATAATATTGATATATTGAAACCGAACCGTTACCGTGGCCCAAAAACCGTGATACAAACCGAACCGTGGCAAAACTGTACCGTTGCATCCCTAGCCTACAGTATTATTTTAAGAGTCCTGTTTGAGCGCTTCTTGAAGCCGTCAGACCGTGAGTGCATCCTGCCCTGTGGCTGTGCTTTCCTTCTGCGCTCTGTGTGTGTGTGTGTGTGTGTGTGTGTGTGTGTGTGTGTGTGTGTGTGTGTGTGTGTGTGTGTTTGTGCGTGTGTGTGTGTGTGTGAATCCCTACATCCCTGCCTATGTGTCTGTCTGGACACAAGCTTTTAAGGCTTCGTTACGAGTAAGCAGGACGCGCACGGTGAGGGTCTCGTCAGGGCAGTTGACAGTGTTTGATTGCCCCAGCGCTACATTCTCTTACCCCAGGAAGTGAGTGCTGCCGACAGGAGGGTTTCAGGTCTCTAGAGACGGTGTTGTTAATGTTGGACATTTTAACACTTTAACACTTTAACACTTTACTGCTTTACTGCTTTACTGCTTTACTGCCCCTTCCCTTCTGAGGGGGCGGTGAGATAATGGGGCAAAGAATGGAAGAGTGGTTTCATACAAATATGTGTGTGTGTGTGTGTGTGTGTGTGTGTGTCTGTGTGTGTGTGTCTGTGTGTCTGTGTGTCTGTGTGTCTGTGTGTGTGTGTGTGTGTGTGTGTGTGTGTGTGTGTGTGTGTGTGTGTGTGTGTGTGTGTGTGACTTCATGTCATTGTCAGTGAGTCAGGGTGTGCAGACATGGGTTGGCACTATTTAATGTCTAAAACCACAGGGGTCTTGTCATGACGCAAATGCTTTTCTACAAGCCTTCTGTGTGTGTGTGTGTGTGTGTGTGTGTGTGTGTGTATGTTATATATATATCTCCCCTGACCTTCCTCTCTCTACCTTCGCTAACAGTCGTGCCCGCTACTGTAATCTCTCTCATATCCTCCTCCTGTCTGTGCGTTGCGGTGTTGGAGTTGGACCGCCGCCCAGTCGTGTTACTCACGTCGTCTGAGAGACTGTGAGACACTCTCCGCGCTGGATACGCGTTCATGCGCGTCTGTATCCGATGATTTGCTCGGGAGCGGGGAACGCTCCCAATCGTTTGCTTTAGCGTCCGCAGTAGTCTTCCTCCAGCCTGTTCCAGCGCTGCGTTTCCCTTAATATAAATGGGTAAATGCGCTAACGTGCTAATCTGCTGTTTGCATGTGCGTTAGCGCCACTTAATTAGAGTCAATTTCCCTCTCGTGCCAAGTGATGGAGATCGCCAGCCAGACGGACTATATTTCAGAGCAGTAAAGCCTGGAGAGAGTATCCAGGCAACAGTGGCTACAGGGGGATCTCAGGAGGGGACCGTGCCAGCGCGAGGCTGTGGTATCACACGTGCACGCTCCCACGTGCACTCTCCCATGTCTGACCCAACACACTCCTTTACCACAGACCCCACGAAGAATATCTAACAATGCTTGCACAAACACTGGCCCAACATATACTTGCAAACCCAACAGTTGGGTTAGTGTGCCCCATCAGTCTTTTTGCTAGTGATCATGGGGGTGGTAAAGATATACCCACACAGTCCACAGGTAATCATAGCCGTGGGTATATTCAGAGCGGTAGAGAAAGCAGGGTGGTGACAGTCCCATAGGAGACCATGGGGAAAAAAATGGCACCGCTTTCCCATTCCAGTTTCCAAGTTATGGGAGTTTTAGAACTTCAAACGGCCTTTCTCTTGGTCAGTAGTCAATGAGCTAATTGATTACACCCTCCAGCATCCAGAAATACACCCCAATCTCCTGCGATTCAGCCATTCAGCACAGGCTTTTTGGAACTTTTGATCATGTAGCGGCGGTATCAAAGAGTGTCGCAACTCTCTTTCCATGGCTCTGGGTATATCCTTACCACCCCCACTCTCACCTGTGCCATATTGTTTAATTGATAGTTTGGTAGGAAAGTGTGCAAGCACCTTAATGGAGAAATATCAGACTGCATTATGTCTATGTCTGTTTTGTACATTCAGAATCTGTTTATTTGCTAGTAGTTACTAGTAAATATACAGATTTTTACAGATAGTTACTTTGTCTCCTTCATTCTCCTCAAATCTACAATATTCTAGCCCCCAGTGAATGCCTTTGTCTCTCTTTCAGACTCTTTGAGCTCAAGTCGCACCAAGAAACACTATTATCAGTGTGTGTGTGTGTGTGTGTGTGAGTCTTTCGTGACTGAGTGTGTGTTTTTGTTTGTCTCTTTCAGACTCTACTACACTGACCCGCACCCGGCATGCGGCATCCAGCTGATGAGGGTGGGCAAACTACAGCACCTCCTGGGCAGAGTGGAGGAAGCATCGGAGTCCTTCCGACAGGTGAGCTCTTTACCTGGGCGAGGTGTAGGGGGTGGTCAGACAAGTGAGGTTTTACCTGGAAGAGGCACTGCAGTCCTTCCGACAGGTGAGCTCTTTACCTGGGCGAGGTGTAGGGGATGGTCAGACAAGTGAGGTTTTACCTGGAAGAAGCACTGCAGTCCTTCCGACAGGTGAGCTCTTTACCTGGGCGAGGTGTAGGGGGTGGTCAGACAAGTGAGGTTTTACCTTGACGAGGCACTGCAGTCCTTCCGACAGGTGAGCTCTTTACCTGGGCGAGGTGTAGGGGGTGGTCAGACAAGTGAGGTTTTACCTTGACGAGGCACTGCAGTCCTTCCGACAGGTGAGCTCTTTACCTGGACGAGGTGAAGGGGATGGTCAGACAGGTGAGGTCATATCTGAATGAGACACAGGTGTCACTCAGACAGGTGAGCTTTTACCTGGAGGTGGTGTAAGGTACAGTATGATCAGACAGGTGAGTTTTTACCTGGAGGAGGCACAGGAGTCCCTCAGATAGGTGAGCTGAATGAGAATACTTCACCTTGATACAGGTGAGCTATTGACGAGGAGTAAGGGATGGTTAGACAGACCTGCTGTTACCTGGATGAGAACAGGTACAGGTGAGGTTAGGTATTGAGGAGGAGTAAGGGATGGTTAGACAGCTCTTACCTGGATGAGAACGCTTCAGACCTTCAGACAGGTGAGCTATTAGGTTACCTTGGAGAAAGGACACTGGAGTACCTCCGATTGGCGTTTTAAAGTGGAGGAGGCAGAGGAGGTGTTTGGACGGATGCGATTTTACCTGAAGGAGGTGCGGAGCGTGGTCAGAGAGGAGGGTTAGTCGAGGAGACGTTCAGGCAGGTAACGTTAAGGTCATCAGCTGGACGGAGCCGAGGAGCTGCAGGAGATGTCTAGACGGATAACGTTAGGGCCGGGACGTGGGAAGAGGACAGGAGGTGTCGTAGACGTCTAGACAGGTAGGGTAGCTCCCCCCCACACACACACACACACACCACACACATCACACACACCACACACACACACCACACACATCACACACACACACCACACACACACACCACACACATCACACACACACACACACACACACACACACACACACACACCACACACACCACACACACACACCACACACATCACACACACACACACACACACACACACACACACACACACACACACACACACACACACACACACACACACACACTTCCTGCGGCGTGGTGCTAACAGATGAGGACAGGAGCCTAATGAGCCTGCAGGGCGGCCGTGGCCTCTTATGGCTGCTGTCCAGGACTGCACATCTCCACTGATGGCTCTTTATCTCTGGCTGTCTATCTCTCTCTCACACACACACACACACACACACACTCACACACTCTCACACACTCGCTCACTTGCTCACTCACTCACTCACACTTTCACATTCACATACACGCGCACACACACACACACACACAAACACAAATCTCTCTTTCTGTGTGTCTCTCTCTCTCACACACACACACACACACTCACTTACTCACGTACACACACACACACACACACACACACAGCTCTCTTTCTCTCTCCTTCTCCTCTCTCTGACATGGCAAATTAGGCCCGTGGAGATTGGCCTTGAGCTTGGCATCTGACTTTGTGAGGAACTTGGTGAAACTGCGGCGGCGTCTTCAGAGGTTGAAAGTGTTTTCTAAGTGTTTTCTAAGCGCCCCTCCTCTGTTAGCTCCAGCAGCAGGAGAGAGCAGGGCGCTGGGTGAAGGCTTTGTGTAAATGAGCTAATCTTGATATGCTCGACTGTGTGTGGAAAACGGGATGAAGGCCCCTGCGCCGTCGTCGACGCTGTTTGCTCTCGAAGGAAAACGTTCCAAACAAGATTATTCGGCGTCATTTTGAAATGCAAATGCAGCATGAATCCTTCACGCCGGTGTGAGCTGGGCCGGCGCTCTCATTTCCCTTCCCTAACCAAAACACACTCTCTTTCTTCTGTCTTCCCTCTTCATCCCTTCTTTACTTATCTCTTCTCTCTCTCTTTCTCTCTCTCTCTCTCATCCTCTCGCTGTCTATCCATTCCTCTTTGTTCCTCTGCTTCTTTCTCTCTCTCTTGCTTCATCTATCTGCACTCTTCCCTCTCTCTCTCTCCATCCTGCCTCTCTCTCTGTTTGTCACCCTCCCTTTCTTGTCTGTTTTCTTCCCCTCTCTCTCTCCTTCTCCCCCTTTATCTCCTCCTCTCTCCTCCTCTCTCTCCCTCCCTCTTTCTCTCTCTCCCTCTATCCTTTTCCCCTTCCTCCCCCTTTCCCATCTCCTCCCCCCTCTCCTTTTCTCCTCCTCTCTCTCTCCCTCCTCTCTCTCTCCCTCCATCTGCAGGCCTATGATATTCTGAAGGTGACCCACGGGACGGAGCACACGCTGACTAATGAACTGCAGGAGAAGCTGCTGGAATGCCAGGCGGACCTCGGCCGTGACTGAGCCGGAGGTGAGCCGGCGTCTTGACTCAGTACGAGTCAGTGGGGGTGGAGTGGGTATAAACAGCACTGCTCTGTGTGGTGGACACACAACTCCCTCCGCCGCCAGAGACCTCCAGTACACTTTACCAGCTGTGGGAAACACGAAGCTCACAAAGTACTCCTGTGTCTCTGTAGTTCTGTAGTCAGTACTGTACTTACTATTATAGCTAGTTATTAAACAGACTGAGATGAATGCCCACGCTATAGTCTATCTTTTGTATCTCTGTAATTCTGTAGTCAGCCCTAAAATGACTATTATGACTAGTTATTAGACAGACTGATATACTGTATCTTTTGTATCTCTGTAGGTCTATAGTCAGTATTATAATTGGTTGTTAAACAGACTGATATGAAATAAAGCACATTTTCACAACTCCTTTCATGTATTTCCTACACTGTGCTTGACTGTGCTTGTGTGTGTGTGTGTGTGTGTGTGTGTGTGTGTGTGTGTGTGTGTGTCTGTGAGTGTGCTGTGTGTTGGAACATCTATTCTCCTCTCCCTTATCCAATGCTCTGACTCCACTACACTGATCTGACCTATAGTAACCCGTCCCCGCTCCAGTAATAGTGCCTGCTGGATTCCGCCTCTGCTGTTATTAATCCAGAGACGGCAGCAGGCCCTCTCATTTCTCATTCCCTTCCACAACAGGGAGCTTCACCACGGCCGCCCGCCCGCCGCTGGGCTCCAGTCCGCTGATCCCGACCAGGAGGACGCTCCCAGGGGGCATCGCGAGGGGCAATAGATTTTTGTTTTGCCACCTGCCCGTGATGAGAGATGGTGATGGGGGAGGTGGGCGAAGGGGGTCTGACTGGCATAACTAAGCGGAGGTGGTCATTTTCCCCCTCCCTGGTCACATCGCTTCTCCGGCTGCCCGCTGCCAATGCATCATTCCCGAGGGGGGTTCCTTTTCTTCGCTTTAGAAAGAACGAAGGACGAAACGGCTCGGTCGTTTCTGTAAATGCATTCACTGAATGCAAATGGAGGTTTTTCCTGTCTGTCTGTCGTGTGCCGTGTGCTCAGATAATTCATGCCGTTTTGTGGTGTTGATGCCTAGACTGCAGAGGCGCACCGCACCGCACAACACACCATACCGCTGCACAACACTTCACATCGCACCACACAGCACAGCACAGTACCGCACCAAACCACACAACACCCACCACCACACCACCGCACAACACACCACATCGCACCGCACAGCACACCACCGCACCAAACCACACCACACTACACCACAACACTCCACACCACACCACCGCACAACACACCAGATCACACACAGCACAGCACCACACCACACCACACCACACCACCCAACATCGCACAGCAAAGCACCACACAATGCCACTCTACACCGCACCACACCACATCACACCGCACCACACCACATACAGTACATGCCGGAGCCTGAGCTCTGTCTTAGATGCTCCTCGAGTCTGATTGGATTTGCGCCTCATACTCATCGTTACACTTCTGCACACTGATCCCCAGAGGGACGAGAGCCATCCCTGACCTGTTTTCTTTCTGAATATTGAATGTGATTGTAATCGGTGCGATTCCATCACACGGCATCTTTTGTGTCTTTCACGGAACATTTCCCTCTGCCTCTGGTCTCCGTCTCTAGAGGAACGGACTCTCGAATGTGTTGTCCCTATCTGGACACAAAGATGCATTAAAAAAGCAATGCAATTTGTGTTATTTTCAACACGTATTATGTAACAAATTCAAATATTTGGACACAGATGTGTTAAAAATAACGCAAGTTGTGTCGTTTTAAGAGTGTATGCACATGAATACACATGCATACATGGTTAGGTTTCTGGTGATTTACATTTCAGTTACACAACCACAATAACAAAGTGGTTTGATTACAGTGACGCATTTCAAAATACTAGTCTTATTAATCAGTTATGGGAAAGAATTGATCATATCTGATGAAAATACACTCTGCATTGTTTGTGTTGAACTATTCAAGTGTTTTATCAGGCCCCTTTCCACAGGTGTATTAATCAAGCACCATGCAGTCTGCATTCATAATCAATAATTTAATACACTTGTGGAAAGAGACCTGATGAAACCCATGAATTGTTGTGTTAAACCATTGTTGTGTTAAACCACTGAAAATTGGATCTGTTGAGGCGTTAACCAATCAAATAAACTTTTGGAGCCAAGTTTTGGAGTGTAACATGCCCTTCTAATGTCCAAGTTTCTCACCAGCGGTCAGCACCTTTTTAATAGAGTTTTGCTGAATTTTAAAGTTACATTTTTGGGAACATTTTGACAGGTATGGGGGGCTGAACACTGGCCAGAAAATGTAATTACTTAACACCCCTAACAGCACAAACGATTATTTTTACGGCACAAAACGGCATAAACATGGCACAAACGAGTAGCAGTGTTTTTAATAATTTGAATAACATGGGGGGACCAGCTTCACGCAGGTTGTTTTGCTGTGCGTTACTCTCTGTCTGTACACAAGCCATTGTTAGTGTCAAACAAGGTCCGGTCTGGTTCCTGGACACACTAATGTGTAGCTGAGGTCATCAGTGTCCAGTGGGCTTTGTCCAGTCCCCCGTACCAGTCTGTCGCTCCGACCTCCATCCATCTCTCCGGACGTCCTCCAGAAAAGTGTTTTCCTTGTTAAACCGGTTCAACCGTCCAGAGTGGGGGGCCTTAGGAAAACACAGGGGCACACATACACGCACACAAACACACGTGCACACGGACATACACACACACACACACCCTATGCCACCGTCCCAGGGGATTACGTGCACGGACGCACATACAATCACACACACATCCTATGCCACTGGCCCCCCGTGTATTTGTGTGAAAAAGGAAACAGCACTCCAGTCCACACACAACCGTTCCCCTGATAGATAGTATCTGTGTGAAAGCTGTCAGTCAGCTGAAGAGGAGCGGATGAGTCCCCCACGTGCTGTTGTCCGGGAACATCACAAGGCTTCCAGCGCAGCTCGGAGCTCCACAGCCCCCAGCCCAAGCCCCCTGTCCCAATCCCCAGCCCCAGTGCCCGGCCCCCATCCACATCCCAGTCCCCAGTCGTTGGGCTGGTGCCTATCGGCACTGCCATCTCCCCCCTGGATCCACCGCACTCAGCCTCCTTTGTGAGGCCGTCCAAACCGATGACGGCATTCCTTGCGGACGGCGGATGCGACGGGAGATCGTTATCCCGCGCCTCTCTCTCGCTCCCGTGCGCGGACTCTCCAGTCACTTTTGTTTGGGTAGCACGAGCGGGGGAGGATTACGGGAGTTTACACAAGCGCAAACAAGCTCGCCACTCCTCGCCATCGTGGCTTATTATTACCGCCCGGGCGTTTTTTCTTTTCTTTTTTTCACGGATGTAAATGATGACCTTCAATTGTTGTGCGTGCTGGGTGTCCAAGGTCAAGTGAGTTCCATGTTCGGCCGTGCTGACTGGCTCTTTTAAGTCACAGTTAATCTCACGTGCCTATACTGCAGTTTTATTAGTGCTGTTATTATCATCACGATCATCAGTATTAATGATGTTTTATGATCTTATTAACGTGCTTCTTAATTACGTATCATTACACCTGGTCTTAGCCTCGTGTAGATGTTGTAGTAACATGCACTCCTATAAATCCTACTAATCCATTAATTACATACAAAGCTCAGAGAACCTCAGAGCCATCCATCATGTCTGCTGAAATTGGCTGAATGTTCAGTTTTACCTTCTCACCAGAGCAACTCATTTTTACGACTTCAATTGATAATCATCACTGAAGCTTTGCTCATACTTGTCAAATCTCCGCTCTGCATATTTTTAATTTTTTTTGCCCACCATATGTCTTCTTCTTTGACAAAGGTCTTGGCTTTGGACCATTTTCTGTTTTTATGATATTGGAGTGACATAAAAGAATGTTGGTGTACTAAAGATTTACCTTCAGGTGACCTTTTTTCACCTGGCAGGATTGATGTAATCTCTGCCAAAAATGGACGTTTAATCAAAATGCATGGCTGTATTCCAAGAGAATATATTTGTCCCCCCTTTCTTAGCTAAAATCATTCCACTTGATCATGTCTCCACAGTTGCATGCGGTATGATATATATATATATATATATATCAAGATTCTGTAAAATACACACACACACACACACACACACACTGTATTTCCTTAACAGGGTGATGATGAGTGTTGCATCTCCAGTGATCAGACTAAAGAGGTGGGCCACTTCCAAGCAGTCTTTATTTACATACGCCCCAGTGTCATCCTCCAATCCTCATCCCCCATAATCCCTTCTGCCCAGGAGCAATACGCACTGTACTCCGACCCCCACTCTCCCATCTCCCTTTATAGCTTCAGAATGCTTCATGGTCTTTTAAGTCTCTAATGTCGTCTTGCAGGCAGCGCTGCCATCGTCGACTTAAAGGCACCTTAACCTAAACTCATGCCTATAAGACAACGTTTGGGGCCTAAAACAACAAGAAACCTTCAGAAGCTTTGTAGGT
>NC_085013.1:25540081-25567581 GCF_963854185.1 Sardina pilchardus
CGGTTTTGTTTTTCAATGTTTTTCAAATTGTTCAGTTGGTTGCTTCTCCTGGGATCTCAAGACACTGCGTTTTTGGATCGGATCAAACAAAGCCATTTTTTTATGACAGAAAAAGAACTGCCAAGAATGCTTTTTGTGTAGTTATGAAAAACTGGCAAAGTTAGGAAGCACATCTTCAGCTCACAAATAGCTCACACAAGAGACCTAACTTCCTCGGCTTGAATCTACATTTTTATTTAGCCTTTTGGCAGACAACTTCATCCACATTAATGAGGGCATACATCTCTCCAGTCTCCTAATATGAGTGTCTGGAAGTGGAGTATCGACCTCACAAGCTTCAATGCTTTCTAACAGAGGCACAGTTGCAACAACCTTATGTATGGAAAGCCCTGTTTTACCAGATTTATTTAAATTTGATACATATAGAATGTACATATAAAATGTATTTATATACTATTCATAATATACTGTACTGTATGTCCTGTTCAGAACTGTTCAATCATAAGCTAAATGTAGGGGGTTTTACTTTCTGAAGCTGGATTCGTACACCTCTGCCAGGCAGCGCATTTACGAATCCTACTATGGCCACGCCAAGTCCCGCCCTATACCTACGCCTGATTGGCTGAACTCAATGACACTCACACTGTGCTGGGTTAGGATAGGGTTAGGGTTAGGGCGCTAATCAGAGGGCGGCATAGGGCGGTCCTGTTGTTCTTAGAATAGAATAGAATAGAATAGAATATATACTTTTTTGATCCCGTGAGGGAAATTCAGTTCTCTGCATTTAACCCAATTTAACCGAATTAGTGAACACGCAGCACACAGTGAACACACAGTGAGGTGAATCACACAACCCAGAGCAGTGAGCTGCCTGCCCAACCAGCGGCGCTCGGGGAGCAGTGAGGGGTTAGGTGCCTTGCTCAAGGGCACTTCAGCCATGGTGGACTGGTCGGGGATCGAACCGACAACCCTCCGGTTACAAGCCCGGTGCGCTAACCAGTACACCACGGCTGCCCCCTATCTTAACGTGACTCCTCTCCCTCTGTTCCTCTCACCTTGTTTCCGGTCATCCTCCTCCTCTGCAGACGCTCCACGTCGTCGATCTCGTACACCTTTATCTCGAAGGGTTCGGCCAGGCCCCTCTGAGCGGGCCGCAGGGGGCCGTCCACCCAGCGCACGCCCGGGCTGATCATGGGCTTCCGCACCGGCGACGCCGTGTCCAGGTTGAGGTTGGGGATCAGACGCCGCCTCTGTGTACCTACAACGCCATAGCAACGTGTTATATACAGTATATACATGGAATATATAAGTCAATCTCACACACACACACACACACACACACACACACATACACATACACATACACATACTGTGCACATACACATACACGTACACACACACACATTACTGCAATGTCACACACACATTATTGCATTGTCACTCAATCACACACACATAACTGCATTGTCACTCAATCTCACAAACACATTACTGCAATGTCACTCGGTCACACCCAGACACACACACACACAAACACACATTACTGCACTGTAAGTCAGATGCCCACTTTCACACACACATTTCAGCATTATAACACAATCACACACAAACATTACTGTAAAAGCTGTAAACTCATTCTCATGCCACAGACATCTAGTCATAGTGAAGCTATGCAATCCTGTACTCTCTCTGTGTGTGTGTGTGTGTGTGTGTGTGTGTGTGTGTGATATATTCCCATCTCCCCCATGCACACAATATGTTTTCCTTTAGCAGCTGGGAATGGGATAGGAGAAGGTTCCGTATCCTATGAATGCAAAACCACTTTTCAAATTTCTCTCCTGTGTTTGTTCGCTTCGCTGCACAACTGCTGCTACTGCTGCTGCTGCCGTAGCCAATTCAGATAGCAGCTTTCCCCCAGATATAATACGGCACGTGAGCTCATCTCATCTGCGCACGATCCGGCCCTGATGCGGCCCGGAGCCGTTCCCTATAAGTCCGCTCCCTATCTGTATATGTGCTCTGCTGCAGGCTTCTTTGTTTCCGGCGCCGGGTGCAGAGATAAGTCCGGCGGGTCAGAGCCTTATCTGACCGCTCTGTGGAAGAGAGCCGAGAGCCGTGATCTCCGCTCTCCGCCTTCCCCCTTCCCTCTCTCTCTGCTCGCTGGCGCTCCCGACGCTCCCGACGCTCCCGACGCTCCCGACGCTCCCGACGCTCCATTTGCATAGAGATGGAGAAAACGGAGAAACGGACGGCTCCCGTCCCGCCGCCGCCACGCCCTATCTGATTCGCCGCACCGTCACACAGACGGGCCTCTGTACTTCCTATATGGCTTCCCTGTTCCCCCTTTTGTCTCAAAAAATAAAGCAGAAAGGTCAGCTCTGTACTGCTGCTACATCTTATAGAGATTGCGACATTAAAATGTTAAAAAGCAACTATTTTTACAGCTAATGAATGACTGAGTGTAGAAAAATATTTGTATATGTTAAAAAATCATGAAGGGGATGTTTGAATGCACCCCCCCCCCCACACACACACACACACACACACACACACTCCATCCTCTCTCTCCTCCACTGCAAACCCTTTCCGTTCCTTTCATTTGAAGCGGCCGCCGGCTCCCAGCTCTTTGGCGCGTGTCCAGCCCTTTGCATTCCGACGCGCAGCATATAAATGCGTGATTACTATGCGGCTTTTCATCGAGTTTCTGCCCCCGCCAAACGGCAGCGGCTTTGAAGCATGAGGGGAGTGAAAATGTCACTGTTGTTTCAGCAGGGGATTTAAACGGGCAGAGTTGAAGGAGCACGTCCCCTGTGGCAGGCCGACCGGCAGGCCTTCTAGCGGGGGGGGAGGAGGGGGAGGTGGGGGAGGCGACTGGAGGAGAGACGCTTGGCTTGTGGAAAGAGAAGTGTGTGTGTGTGTGTGTGTGTGTGTGACTGCGGGGTCTGTGAATGCACTCTTAAGTTGAAGGGCCACCCACAGAACTCAAACAGCAGCAGTCTGTTCATGTCTGCTGTGTGGCTCTGAGACGTGAAGACACATGTTATTGTTTGCCTTCAATTTTGGTCCCCATGATCTGACAAGGGGGAGGTTGTCATGCTTCACGCTTATACAATACACACATTCAAAAGTGCAGGCGTGTAAAATTAGCCTCTCTTCCCCAAAGAGCACAACAAGCTGTTATTTCCTCTCAGATTCCCAGTTTGAACCACAGCACTTTATATTGAAGACGATGTGTTGCCCCATTTCTATTCATCATGAGCTTCACGGAGTGTGTGTGAATGTCTTTCTGTGTGTGTGTGTGTCTAAAAGTTTGTGTGTACTGTAGGTGTCTGAGAGTGTGTGAGTGTCTTTCTGAGAATGTGTGAATGTCTTTTTGTGTGTGTGTCCGAGTGTGTGTGAGTGTGTGTGTGTGTTTCTCTGCGTGTCGAGGTGGATTGTGTGTATGTGTTGTGCCTGTGTTGTTCCTCTTCTTGGAATTCTTGAGGCTCCTGCGTCCACTGGTGTGTGTGTGTTTCTCTGTGTGTGTGTGTGTTTCTCTGCGTGTCGAGGTGAAGTGTGTGTGTGTGTGTGTGTGTTTCTCTGCGTGTCGAGGTGAAGTGTGTGTGTGTGTGTGTGTGTGTGTGTGTGTGTGTGTGTGTGTTGTGTGTACCTGTGTTGTTCCTCTTCTTGGAGTTCTTGAGGCTGCTGTGTTCACTGGTGTGTGTGTGTGTGTGTGTGTGTTTCTCTGCGTGTCGAGGTGGTGTGTGTGTGTGTGTGTGTGTGTGTGTGTGTGTGTGTGTTGTGTGTACCTGTGTTGTTCCTCTTCTTGGAGTTCTTGAGGCTCCTGCGTCCGCTGACGGAGCTGCTGTTCTCGCTCATGGAGTCCTGTGCGGAGGAGGTGCTGCCGGTGGCCTCGCTGTCGCGGATCATGCTCTCGTAGCCGCTGCTGCCGCCGCTGTGGTAGAAGAGCGCCGTCTTGCCCATGGCGGGGGGCAGCTCGCCGCTCAGCACGCTGCTGTTGTCGCTGGCGTGCCCGCTGCTGCACCGGTGGGGGCGGCGCGGAGCCGTGATCTTGCTGTAGGGCGACGGCAGCGTGTGGACCACCGCCGGACGCTCCTCAGCGCCCTGCTGCTGCTGCTGACCGCCGCTGCTGCTACTGCTACTGCCGCTGGCTCCACCGCCGCTACCGCTGCTGGTGCCACTGCCGCCGCCGCCGCCGCCGCGCTCCTCCGAGTCGGACGCCCCCCGGCCGTGTCCGGCACGCGAGCCCCCGCTGCCCTGGAGGAGCTCCGAGATGCGGCCGTTGACCGCGCGCAGGGGGAGCTTGGACGCCAGGCCGGACCCGCGGCTGCGGCTCAGCGACTGGGTGGACCACGAGCCGGCGCTCTGGTTCTTGCCGTTGGGCGGCAGGCTGGAGCTGCGGTTGACCGACTGCGGCAGGGACTTGGTGGAGAAGCTGAGGGTCTTGGTGCTGGAGGTGGACAGGCTGCGGGCCTTGGGGCTGGCCATCAGCAGCTTGCTGACGGCCGAGATCTTCGACTGGCCGCCCTTGACCGGCGACGGCGGCACGCTGTTGTTGTTGCCGTTGGTGGGCGAGGGCACGGAGGCGCCGCGGGTCAAACTCCTCCCCGACCGCGGCATCGTGCTGTCCCTGATGGCGCTGCCGCCGCCACCTTTGTTGGCGCCCATGGACGCCAGGCTCTCGGCCCGCTCCAGGGAGTGGCAGTCGTAGTGCCCGCCGTGAGAGCGGCCCAGCGAGTTGGTCCTGCTGGCCAGCTGCTCCAGCTTGGCGCTGAAGAGGCGGCTGCTCTCCATGCCCGACCCCTTCTTGCCGTTGCCGCCGAGGTCGTCCGGCGTGCTGCCCAGGAAGGACAGCGTCAGCATGCTGCCGGACGCGTGCGGCGGCGCCGGTCCGGCGCGGTTCTTCTGGTCCAGGCTGGACTTGCGTATCGGGGGCAGCGGCGGGATGCCCTTCTGCCGGGCGAAGAGGCCCTTGGAGGACGAGCCCCTCCTCTCGAGCGTGGCCCGGGGGCTGCAGGGCGTGGAGGTCGTGACCCCGAGCCCTCGGTACTCGCCGCTGGCGTAGCGGAGTCCGGCGGCGGCGGCGGCGGCGGCGTAGTCCTCCAGGTCGTCCTGCCGGTTGAGCCGGTGCCAGCCGCGAGGGAGGCTCCCGGTGCGGAGGATGTCGGCCGAGAACACGGCGGCGGCGGCGGTCGTTCCGTCGGAAGCGGCCAGCACCATCTCGCAGCCGTCCACCACCCGCCTGAAGGCGTCCGGCGAGCAGGCCGCTTCGCCGCTGCTGGAGCTACGCCGGTCCACCGTCCCTCCTCCGCTCTTGGACTTGACCGAGTCCGCCAGGCGCTTCTCCGGCTTGACCTCGCAGACCAGCTCCTTGACCTTGAAGTCCACGCCGTCCCTCTTCATCCAGGGGTCGTCGAAGATGATGTCGCTGGACAGGGGCATCAGAGGGCATTTGGCGTCTTTGAGCGGGGCAGTTTTAGTCGGCGAGGAGAGAGAGCTGAAATCCTGGATGATCATTGGCTTGACGGCCACACAGGGGTGGACAGTGATGGTGGTTTTAAAGGGCACTAAGCCGCTGGTAGTGGACAGCGTCTGGACCGTGGACACGGAGACCGTCGTCCTGCTGATGGTGGGGGACATTCTGCTCAGCCGCTCCTTCGTCGGGGTGCTCTTGTCGTTCGGTTTGTCCCCCTTGACCAACGCCGCGTCGCTCTCGGGAGTCTTCCGTCCGCTCGCGCTCCTCGCCGCGTCCACCTCTTCGGGCAGCAAGGGGTCAGCCATGGCCTCGCCCTGACCGAAGCAGTGCTGCGCCACGAAGCTGTGGCAGGACTGCTCCCCGTCGCTGCCCGTGCTCACCTCGCTCAGCCAGGAGCTGATGGACGAGCGGCGGCTGGGCTCCGCCAACAACTGACCGCCGGTCATCCCTGCCGCCGCCGTCGCTGTCGCCGTCGCCGTCGCCATGGAGTCCCCGTCCGCGCGTCTCTGGGTGGGCAGGAAGCGGGCGAGGTTGGCCTCGGACATGGTGGCGGTGGTGGTGGCAGAGGTGGTGGTAGAGAGGGTGGTGATCGTGGCGTAGCGGTCCAGGTCCTCGCTGATGCTGCTGATGATGCTGACCGGACGCGAGCCCGAGGCCAGCGCCTGGACCGAGCAGTCGCTGCTGAAGCTGATGATGCTGGTGGGCCGGCCATTGTCCAGCACGACTCCGCCTCCTCCTCCGACGCCACCGGTCACTCCGCCGACCGCCATGCTCAGCTCCTCCACCAGCGTGAACACCAGCTCGTCCTCGCCGTTGGTCTCGAGGGGGCGCTGTAGGAGGACGGTGGCCGTCGCCGCCGCCGCCATCGCCGTCGCCGTCGCGTCCTTCCTGCCGCCGTCCAGCGGGAGCTGAGGGACGGTGTCGTCGTCGCACAGCGTCTCGGCCGAGCCCATGCTCACGCCCACGGGCGACGTCCGCGCCTCCGGCTGCAGCAGGAGCGACTCGGTGGAGGACGAGGTCGGCCCGCCGTCCCGCGTCAGGTTGTGCGAGGACGAGGAGGACGAGGAGGGCGGCGTGCCGGGCACCACGCACTTCTGCGTGTACACCTTGCTGCGCTGCGAGGGCGACAGCGGCGGCTTGTACTCAGACGTCTTGGTCAGGCTGGCGACGCCCAGGCGCGGGGAGCCCACGGAGCGAGGCTTGCCGTCGCCGGCGCCGCTGACGGACTCGCGGCTGTCGTGCAGGCCGGAGCTCTTGGCCCGCTGCAGGGGCACGATCTGGCTGACCCCGCCGCAGCCGCTGCTGCTGCCCGTCACGCTCCGGCTGCTGGTCAGCGTGCCCGACGACTGCGTCAGGCTCTCGATGATGGACTGGGCCAGCTCCGCCTCTTCCACCGCCTCGCGGATCTCGTCCAGCTGCTGGTCGTTGGAGATCCGCTTCGGAGTGGACGGCAGCTCCGACACCCTCGGGTCGTGCCCCTGGAGGGCCGCGGTCAGTGCCGCGGGCATCATGGGATCGACCTTGGCGGTGGCTCGGCACGCGGGCACCTCCTCGAAGGGGAACTTGGTGACCTCCTCGCTGCCGTCGATGCACTCGAGTCTCTCCTGCAGCTCGGCGAAGGTGTTGCACTTGAGGCAGTCCTTCTCGGGCTTGTCGCTCTCCGCGCCCTCCTCGGGCACCGATGCCAGCGGCTGCGAGAGGAGCGGCTGTACCGCCTGCACGGGCACCGGGGCCGGCCCGGCCTGCAGCAGGGGCAGCTGGCAAGCGGTCAGCGGCGGCTTCTGGGGGGACAGCGGTGCCCCTCCGCCAACTTTGCCCGCTGCTGCTGCTGCCGCCGCCACCGCCGCCGCCGGCTCCGCCTTGTTCTTGTGGATCGACGGGATGATGGGCACGAACTCCGGCGGGCCCTCGTTGTCCGTCAGCTCCTTGTCGGAGAGGGCGGAGCCGTTGGGGCCGACGTAGATGACGGTGTCGCACGACTGCTCGCTGCTGGAGTAGTCGTCGTGGTCGCTCGAGAGGTGCAGCAGGGGCATGTCGGGGTCCACCACGTTGCGGGAGTGGAACGTCCTCAGCTGCGTCGGACGTCGCATCCGGCCCTCCTCACAAGAGCTCTCGCCCCCCGAAGAGCTGGAGGTGTACTGCTACAAGAGAGAGAGAGAGAGAGAGAGAGAGAAGAGTGGTGTTAATGGATTACTGTAATGTGTATTTACAAACGTGTTACAACACATTAACAAGTACTTGTTTTGTATTATACATATGTTTATACTCATGTTGTTACATGCATACATTACATGTAATATTGTATTATTTTTACTGCTACATTAGAGAGAGAAGTGTTATTAATGTATTACTGAAGTGTGTATTTATATATATGTTATTACACATTAATATGTATTTGTTTTTCATATTACACATGTTTACACACATTACTACACATTAATAAGTAATTTTTACTGCTACAATAGACAGGGGTGTGGTTAAGGCATTACTGTAACGTGTACTTTATAGAGATGTTATAACACAAGTAATGATTGTATTACAGATGTATAATAAAGGCTGCGTCGTACCACGCTTACTTTGGCCTTCTTCTTTTTCATGCGCAGGACGCGGGAGGCGATTTGCAGGGTGGACAGAGTCTCGGAGAAGTTGCTTGGCGACGCGGAGATGTGGGCGATCATGGTGGTCCTGCAGTTCATGTTCCCCAGAGACTCTCTCAGAAGCATGGTCAGCTTGCTGTCCCTGTCATCAGACAGAAAAAAAGCAGAAATGTTTACCACAGACCCGGCTGCAGAGAGCAGTGATAAAGGGGGCATTTGAGATTTTCAGGGGGGCACTCTCAATCGTAAAAGGCTACAGTTAGGATTAGGCCAAGTAAAACTGAGGAGGCACCTTTTTTGTTTGAGGGTGCACCGCCCCCTTTTGCCCCCCCCTGGAGCCGGGTCTGGTTTACCACCATAAAAAATATTTCAAATACCCATTCTGTATTAGTATAATCTGTTAGTACAGTTCAAGTACAGCACTATATGCTTTGTTCCCCTACTAAATAGACATTTTAGATCAGTTTTTACTCTGTGTTGTTCCTGTCATCAGACAGAAAAAAGCAGAAATGTTTACCACCATAAAAAATGTTTCAAATACCCATTCTGTATTAGTATAATCTGTTACTACAGTTCAAGTACGGCACTATATGCTTTGTTCCCCTACTAAGTAGACATTTTTAGATCAGTTTTTACTCTGTGTTGTTCCTGGGCAGAGAGGAAAAGAAAATGCCTGTTTTTGTGGAGTTTACTTCACCAAGCGCAGTGTAAATATTGACACTCTGCTCTTGCAACAATTGTTCTTGCACTGCTAATCCTGTCCCTAAGCCGGGCCCGCGCTGATGCTAATTGTGAGGGAAAAGCTGTTAGCGGCCCGCGGGGGCCATGGCAACCCACACTCATTTGTGGCTAGCTCATGCTGCCACGCTGCTGTTCCTAAAACCACAGCTCTCAGGCAGCCTGCCTGCCGTCGAGCCCGGCAGTGCCGCATGCAGACCAGGCTCGGATGCGGTTAGAACACGGGTCACCGTGGACATCTGGCTCCAGAACCACTCTTTGTTTTGTTCATGAATAACATAAACATGCCTTGCCTTGTCCTATTAAAGTTTATTTCTTACAGCGACTGTGTACAAAATGCATTAATCCCATTGAGGGAAAAGATGCTTTGTACCAGATTTAGCTACTAGCTAATCTCCACTAGCAGTTTCTGGGCAGGTGAAAAACAGGAAGATGCAGTTCTGGGGTCTGCTGACCAGTCCGCTCCGGATCCTGCTGCTTGTTTTGAGGGCGTATAAGCTCCTCTCTGAGAATCAGCACAACGGGCACTGGCCCTGCTCGCTGGGCTCACCATGGCAACCAATCTGACCAGGCCTGTTTTACCCAGCAGCTGATGGGTTTATAATTATGACTCCGCGACCGGCAGCGTGGTGCCATCACAACACGCTGGCACACCATCTTTCACACACACACACACACACACACACACACACACACACACACACACACTCATAGGACACATCCAAGTGGGCTTACAGTAGCAAACAGAGTGTCCATCATTACAATATTACACCATGATACTGGCTATCTCTCTCGGTGTGTTTTTAGAGAATTCAAATAACACCAGATATAATAGCTAAATGATCTGCTTCCCTGAAAGGCTCAAATTCCCAGCATTTAGTCCCTAATTGCCTTAAATGATAATCACTGACCTTTGCCTGGGCCTTATATTAATTTATGTACCATTTTAAATTCATTTAGGTTATCTCTCACACTGGTTCCACTTCTTCAAATTGCCCCAAACCCTAATTAGCTCTCCAGTCTCCAGAGCGCTCCCTCCCGTCTCAAAACTCGCCTGGTGCTTTGCAATGTAAATCCACCATGATTAAATTACAGAGTTACGCCACAGAAAAAAAGTCCTGTGTATGCCTCTGTAATGAAAGAGAGAGAGGGAGAGAGAGAGGTGGAGGGAGAGCAAGAGAGAGAGAGCAAGAGAGGGAGAGAGAAAGAGATAGAGAGAGGGAGGGAGGGAAGGAGAGCAAGAGAGAGACATACAGAGAGTGAGAGGGGGGCAGATTTGCCATACTTATAAATTGAAGTAATATGAAAATAAATTAGTTGTATTTCTTCTGTATTTCTATTTAAGGTCTTCGTCCCACAGCAGAGAGCTGAATAGCTGGCCAGTGCTGGTTAGATAAACAGGGTTGTGTGTGTGTCTGTGTGTGTGTGTGTGTGTGTGTGTGTGTGTGTGTGTGTGTGTGTGTGTGTGTGTGTGGCGCCTTGTGTGAGGGCCGCCGGGCAGAGCTGCACACACACACACACACACACACACACACACACACACACACACACTCAAAAATGAATATGAAAGAGCATCTGTTCCCTCCAGCCCTACTGGGCATGCTCACAACGCCGTGGCCCGCCCACCATAGGAGCACCCCGAAAGGTTCGCTCCGTCCAATCAAAACCCCCCGTAGCTGATTTAATAACTCCAGGAACTTTTTTTTTAGGATCAAAGGTTTCAAATGTCGGCGTATGCATTATTGATTCGTTATGATTATGCGGAATATAAAAAAGGTAAAAGTTTTAAGTCTGCATGATGTTAACTGTTCCTAAATCACCTCCGGATGAGTCGTTAAATTAATATTAGATTTTTACGGTTGCGTCACCCCAGAACCCAAGAACGATGGAACGAGGAGGGGGGTGGGGAGGAGGGGCGGAGAGGGGGAGGGGTGAGAGTTATAAAGTTTAAACAGTAATTACTCTTCTGCATAATTAATGAGCATAAATCATCGGCTGATTGCGTGTCTGGTTGGCATTTGAGCCTGAAGCGGGCACATCACACATCCCAAATAACAGAGCGGCTGGCGCACTGGAGGAATGTGGCAGTGACAGACCACACACACACACACACACACACACACACACACACACACACACACAGTGACAGACCACACACTGGTACTGCAGCTCCTGAGGAGTGTGGGAGTTGAAGTGTTACTGAAGATTGGTACTGAAAGTGACTGTCGACTTGCTGTGAACTCACTTGTAGGGAATGTGCTTGCTGTGTGTGTGTGTGTGTGTGTGTGTGTGTGTGTGTGTGTGTGTGTGTGTGTGTGTGTGTGTGTGTGTGTGTGTGTTAAAAGTGCTTTGAGAGAGGAGAGTAGACTCACTTGTAAGGGATGTCTCTGCTGTGTGTGGTGGTGGTGTGTGTTTGAGAGTGTGCACTCACTTGTAAGGATATGCTTGCTATTTGTGTGTGTGTGTGTGTGTGTTTACAGGGGAGCTACACCAGACGCATAACTGAAGCGTTCCGTTTGCCACGCATAAAATCCATTTTAGAAGATGGGTCTATTTTTTTCGAATGTACGTGCCACTGTCGCGTCTGGTGTACTGTAGCTACTTCCATTGATTATAGTGATTATTAACTGCTGCAACATACTGTACGTGTCGCGAACGGAACGCTTCAGTTACGCTAGTGTAGCTCCACTGTTAGAAGTATGTTTGAGAAAGGAGAGTACTCACTTGTAGTGGATGTGCTTACTGTGTGTGTATTAGTAGCGTGTGTTGAGAGTGGACACTCACTTGTAGGGGATGTGCTTGCTGTGTGTGTGTGTGTGTGTGTTTGAGAGTGGACTCTTACTTGTAGGGGATGTGCTTGCTGTGTGTGTGTGTGTGTGTGTTTGAGAGTGGACTCTTACTTGTAGGGGATGTGCTTGCTGTGTGTGTGTGTGTGTGTGTGTGTGCGTGTGTGTGTGTTTGAGAGTGGTCTCTTACTTGTAGGGGATGTGCTTGCTGTGTGTGTGTGTGTGTGTTTGAGAGTGGACTCTTACTTGTAGGGGATGTGCTTGCTGTGTGTGTGTGTGTGTGTGTGTGTGTGTGTGTGTGTGTGTGTGTGTGTGTGTGTGTGTGTGTGTTTGAGAGTGGACACTCACTTGTAGGGGATGTGCTTGCTGCCGTTGACCAGGGCCAGGATGACGTTGCCCAGGGCGGAGAGGGAGAGGCACAGGCCGGTGGTGCTGTCGCGCGTCTTGCTCAACACCTTCACACAGCTGCCCAGGTCAATCAGGTGCAGACGGCTACGGCCACCCGACACTGCACAACACACACACACACGCAAAAACACACACACACGCAAACACACACAAGCAAACACACACACACACACACACACACACACACACACACACACACACACACAAACACACACATACACACGCACACACACGCACGCACACACACAAACAAACACACACACACACACGCACACACACGCAAACACACACACACACACACACACACACACACACGCAAACACACACGAGCACACACACACGCAAACACACACACGGAGGGAGGGAGAGAAAGGAGGGAGGAAGGAGAACAGACGAGAAGAGAAGACAAGAGTTAATAGCTGCTTCACGTTGTGTTTTGTCTAAGAGAACAGCTGAGACTGGGCCTGATGTGATCCAGACAGATAATCCAAAGAGTGGTCATATTTACAGATAACACACAGTGGCCGTAATTGCAGAAAGGACCCTACTGTACACAAAGAGCGGTTATATTTACAGGGACGTGATTGCAGGAGTGGTCGTATTTACAAAAAGGACTCTGTACCGTCCTCCGAGCTGCCTCGGGGGCAAAACAGACTGTCAAACAAGTGAGTGTATATGCAAATGTAAACACAACTTCATTTATAGTTTGTATCATTCCCTGGAGTATCACAATTTAGCGGTCCGGAAAGTAAATCTTAAATCCACAAAGGCAAAAGCTGGCTGAGGAGAGTTAGCTGCCTGAAAGGCCTCATTCAGGGAGGGTGTGGCGGCAGACCTGTCTGTCAAACCGACGGCAGCGTCTTACACGAGCTGCATAATTCTGCAGCTTTGATCACAAGAGTGTGTTCACATGCGAGGAACACGAATGAATTAGCTCCCCCGGCCTCCCCGACGCAGCCTTCGGAGAGCCCTCCACTTCCCAAACGCAGCCTACACACACACACACACGCACACACACACACAACTCTCACACACACACACACACACACACACACACAACTCACACACTCTCTCTCACACACACACACACACACACACACACACACACCTCACACACACTCACATGCACACAACTCGCACACACACACAGCTCACACACAAAACCTTCACACACACACACACACACACACACACAACTCACACACACACACACACTCCCAAAAAGCAGCTCTCAGAAGCGAGTCTCCGGTTCGTCGAGGGCCTCCGCTTTTGGGGCTGCTCGGCGCTCCCTGAACTCCGGCTCTCGAATCGCGGCGCAGATATACTGCCTGCCTTGTGCACAGTCTGGACGCCTGTCAAGTCTTGAGTTCTGCGCAGGGCTATAGCCTTACACATGTGGCTTCACTTTGGCCTCTCTATGCGCCCTTTGTTGGAGATCGGGGCAGCTGACTCCGCCGTTCCCCGAGTGCTTCCCCCGATAAGGGAAGTTCGTTCCGTTTCCGCGGATGCCCCAAGCACAAGCCTGACAGCTTGGAAGATTAGAGTGTGTCTCTCTCTCAGGGCACTTTTTCTTTTTTCCACGAGTCACACGTTTTTTTTTTTTTCACTTAATGGAGGTGCCAAAATTTTGACACGGATTATCAAGGGCGGGCTATTTTTATGGCAGACTGGCAGTGTTTCAGAGCGGCGCTGAAAGAGAAAGTTTGTCATCAAAGGCGGGGAAAGTTTTTAACTTGATTGAAGAGAACAACGGGAGCTATGCCAGAGTGGAGCGGACATTTTGTAAGATGTTTTAATGAGCGGTCCACAACAGCCTGGGACAGCAATTATCAGCTCATTAAAATAATGTTGCCTGATAAAGTGTGCAGACTGTGAAAACTGCGGTACAGCTCAATAACTTTCACTTCTCAAGGGCTGGCTGCCCAGAAGTTTATAAAAATAGTTCTCTTGTCTCCAGTGTAACAAAGCTTAACATTCCTGCTTTGCATTCAAAGCATTTCTGAGAACCATATCTGTGCGTGGGATCCCATCTCTCTCCAAATACGCTGTCCTGTTAAGGACTAAAATACACACCTCATGTCCTACAGCACATGTGTTTGGGAGGCTTATCTGGTATGGGGCTGACATATTTGACTTTGAGATTTGAGCATGTGTGTATGTGTTTGTGTGAGAGAGTGTGTGAATGTGTGAGGTGTGTTCTGACACTCACTGCTGCAGTCTTCTCCATTCAATGCAGGTAGATATGGAGCGTGTGAGGTGTGTATGTGTGTGTGTGTGTGTGTGTGTATGTGTGTGTGTATGAGAGAGAGAGAGAGAGAGAGAGAGAGAGAGAGATTCACTGCTGCCATTGCTGATCTTCTCTTATACAGTACTGGTAGATGTGCAGCACAAAGAGCATGACATTTGTGTGTGTGTGTGTGTGTGTGTGTGTGTGTGTGTGTGTGAGAGAGAGACTCACTTCCGCCCTTGCCGGTCTTCTCCATGCGGTACTGGTAGATGTGCAGCACAAAGAGCATGACATTTGTGTGTGTGTGTGTGTGTGTGTGTGTGTGTGTGTGAGAGAGAGACTCACTTCCGCCCTTGCCAGTCTTCTCCATGCGGTACTGGTAGATGTGCAGCACAAAGAGCATGACATTTGTGTGTGTGTGTGTGTGTGTGTGTGTGTGTGTGTGTGTGAGAGAGAGACTCACTTCCGCCCTTGCCAGTCTTCTCCATGCGGTACTGGTAGATGTGCAGCACAAAGAGCATGACATTTGTGTGTGTGTGTGTGTGTGTGTGTGTGTGTGTGTGAGAGAGAGAGACTCACTTCCGCCCTTGCCAGTCTTCTCCATGCGGTACTGGTAGATGTGCAGGGTGAAGAGCATGACATTTGTGTGTGTGTGTGTGTGTGTGTGTGTGTGTGTGTGTGTGTGTGAGAGAGAGACTCACTTCCGCCCTTGCCAGTCTTCTCCATGCGGTACTGGTAGATGTGCAGGGTGAAGAGCATGTGTGAGTTGCGGTGCTCCTCCTCGTCGCAGTCGGGCTTGCTGCTGTAGCGCGAGGCGATGGCCGCGTCCAGGAAGAAGGCGGCTTTCTCCGCCGTGGGGGCCCGCAGCTCGCTCTGGTTCTGGAGCTGGACCCAGAGAACGAGGGAGAAAGAGAAGGAGAGGGGTAGAGAGAAAGAGAGAGAGAGAGAGAGAGAGAGAAAGAGAGACAGAGGGAGAAGGAGAGACAGAGGGAGAAAGACAGAGAGGCGGGTTGAACAGCCATTCAAAACACAAACATTCAATAAAATGTACTGATTCACAGACTGGGACAGACTATACTTAAGAACAAAACATATATAAATAAAAGAGTGTGTGCAGATTAACACACTCCTGGCAGAGCACTTTAATGCTGCATTCCAGACAACTCGTTTCCTAGTTGGAATCTCCCTATTTCATTCTAGACAACCTCGGAGGTCAAGAATTCTGACCTCCTACTACTGGGAAAAAGTACAATGGAACGGCATTTGAGGTCAGAGTTCCCACTTCTGAATTCAGGGTAAGTCTATGTACCCCAACTTCAAGGTTGGAATTGAAGTCCGACCTCCAACATCCAAGTTGTCTGGAATGCAGCATAACACCCTCACTGACTCCCATTAACGGGCCCCACTTCCTAACAGCACTTTAACTTCGTGCTCTCACATCCTAGGGACCCAGACTGGTAGTTTTCACAGCAGCTCTGTGATTTAGAATGGATCCTTTGCGGTAGAGAGCTTTGGGAAAACAGCCATTTCCAACACCAGTGCTCTTTTTACAGGAAGAGGGAGAAGAAAAAAACAGATCGGTTTCACTGTGCAAACCCGAGGGTGACAAAACAGAGTTGTTAAAAGTATTCACTCCGAACGTGTTGTCACGGCGATTATCAACGGAGCATGACTCATCACGCCGGAGTTTACTTTTCAAAAAAAAAAAAAAGAAAGTGAAATCTGGTGACGACAGCTAGCGCCCGGGAGGTCTGTGTGTCTAAGTCTGCATTTAATGGATTAAGTTAAACCCAAATGATTATCACTGTGTGAGATGATGGGCGGCCTGGACCAATCACGTTCGCTGCACAGACAGACTGATAACGTGTCTGGGGCAGGAGACGGAGAGAGAGAGAGACGCAGGAAACATCGGAAACATCGGGGCGCACGGCTCCGGGGGATTATTTCAGGACCAGATTAAAGATGTTCGCGGGGATTACGGAGATATGGTTGTCTCCAGCAACTAATCCATTCAACATGTAACGCCAGTTAAGTTCACAATGACGGCTTTATTCCACGATGCTCGGCTCGGCTCGGCCCCCCTCCCCCCCCCCTCACTCCTTTGCTGAGAAATTAGCGGAGGATAATCTCTAGATGAGTGTAAAGAAAAACGCAACCTAGAGGCAGAAAGTGTCTGACGACTCCATTAGACGACTTCAGCACAAACCACCATAAAAGAATTTTGTTCAAGCAAAGCCACAACTGTCAGGAAGGATTTAATGATTTCCCCATCAACAAATTGTCCTCGGGTAATTTATAAACAACACTCTTAAAAGTAAGATGTATAATCCGATATAATGATAATAATAACAATGCATAAATGTTTTAATTCATTTCACAAATAAATAAAACTGAATTATTCTGGACAACCCGAGTGGAGGGTATGCATCCAGCTAACTTCCAGAGATCCTAGCATCCTCTCAAAATGTTTTACACAAACTTCTGTCCACGGAGTCTATGGCCAAGACAACATGAAGAAAACAAGCCGAGAGCCTGAGAGGAACTTGGCTGACACATCTGTTTGCTCAGCATCAGAAGAACACATGGATGACCAAACCAAAGTTTATTTGACCGTGACTCCAAGCTGTCATTGAGTCAAAGAGCATCAGTGTCCTACCTGCATCCCGCAGATGGGGTCCTCGCAGAGGTAGACCCCTGGCGACTGGCCGTCCTGCAGACTGCCCGTGGCCACTTCGGACAGCAGGTCCTTGAGGTTCTCGTCTTTGCCCCAGACCTCCACGGCGGACACGCGGACGGAGAAGCGGGCGCCCGTCTTCTCCTTGCGCTCGTTGATCAGTTTGAAGAGCCAGGAGATGGCACAGGGGATGATGCCCAGGCTCTGCGTCGAGTCGTCTCGCCCGATCATGGTGTAGGACTTCCCTGATTACACACACACACACACACGCGCGCGCGCGCGCACACACATAAAGACACACACACACACACACACACACACACACACACATACACACACACAGAACAAATGGGTTTAATCAAACCGAACCAGGACCACAGCCAAGCTATCAAGCTGAGAGCAATCCTGAGCAATGCAGCAAAGGCTCCCACGAAGACTGCCAACATACATCCACAATCATAATCATAATCATACTCGGTGCGCGCGTGTGTGTGTGTGTGCGCGTATGTGTTTTACGACGGGAGTGAGGTCATGGTGTGTGTGTGTGCGCCTGATGTGAATGCTGGCTTTGTTTTCCGAGACCTCGGAGAAGCGTAATCTCCTGTCACCACCTCAGGATTCATGGCCTTGTTTTGGACTCGCCGCGCCGTGCCGCGTCTCGTCTCGGTGATGTAACCGGACCAGACCCGACGCCAGGAGCTCTGACGGAGGTCCCGGTCTGCAGAACCCACGCCGACACTCTGGGGTTCCGCTAAAGTCAAGATAACTGACGTGAACGCTTTGCCGAAGGAGGAATGTTCCGTAAAATATCACAAGATCAGAGTTATTGCTTTGTCCATTTTCAAGAAAATGTCGTATCTGATTCGTGTCCGACTTGGTAGTGACACACGTCAACATCTGTGGAAGAGCACATTCCTGCCCACCATGAGGTAATTCCTGAGTATTGGTCATAAAGGATATTCCTACATGTCATAGGCATTTTCCTGCATGTCACAAACATCTTTCTGTGTGCAATGAGCATCTTCCTGCATGTATTAAAGTGTGCAGCTAAGTTTGTTTCTCTGCCCTCTCCTCCTCTTCTCCTCCTCCCCTCCTCCTCTCCTCCTCCTCCCCTCCTCTACTCCTCTGTCCTGTTTAATTGTATTCCTCCGCCTGGAAATCTCCCTCTCGCTCTGACATCTACCATATGGTTTCTGTGGTCGGTTGGCTCCACACACACAAACACACACACACACACACACACACACGCACGCACGCAGGGACACACGAGGCGTTTAAAAGTCTGCTGACCCACGGAGCGGTTGCCGTGGCAGCGGCCATCAGGGAGAGGGCGTGTTCCTGAGCACAGCTCTGAACACCACGGCAACCATGCTGAGAGAGAGAGAGAGAGCTAGAAAGAGAGAGAGAGGGAGAGAAATAGAAAGAGAGAGAGAGAAATAGAAAGAGTGAGAGAAACAGAAAGAAAGAGAGAGAGAGAGAGCTCCTAGTGCTGACAGCAGGGAAAGATCAAACACGCTGCTAAACAAAGCCATATGCCATAACCAACACTCACTCCACACAGACTCCACTTCAAACACTCGATGCCTCTGGTGTCCTCCCTATGTGTGTGTCTGTGTGTGTGTGTGTGTGTGTGTGTGTGTGTGCAGTAAACTATTGTTTTTATCGTGCATTTAAGTACAGGAAATGTTTGTATATGAACATAATGGTATGGATAGGGCACACTGTAGACCATTATCCGTGTGTGTGTGTGTGTGTGTGTGTGCCCATGCATACAGATATGACCCTACATTGTGATTAAGAATAACAGATGTGTGTGTGTATGCATACTGTATGTGTATATACTTGAGAATGTGCAGACACTCTAGACTGTAATTCTGTGTATGAAATATACTGTCGCAGATGTGTGTGAATGTGTGTGTGTGTGTGTGTGTGTGTGTGTGTGTGTGCGCGCTGAGAGTGTTTGTATTTACTGACACGTGATCTTGCGCTTGTGTTTTTTAAGTGCGACGTACGACGAGTGTGAAATATTGCCACAAGAGAAGCGTTCAGCCATGTCTCCATGCATCTCCCTAATAGCACTTATCAGCACCCCTGCGCTAACGCCATCATTCACCAACGTAGAGACGACGTCGATAGAGCAGCGCAGTCAATAAAACAAAAGGAGCTAATTAATTTTGTTTTTAATAACTGTCGGTGACGGCTACATTTCAGCGGATGTTTCCTTCATTAGCTGGGGGGCTGTGGAGAGGGACTCTGCATTGACTGCAGCATCGACTGGGAAGAGACTTATCTCTGGATTCAGGCATACAGTATTGCGTGCGTGTGTGTGTGTGTTAGTGTGTGTGTTAGTGTGTGTGTGTGTGTGTGTGTGTGTGTGCGCGCCTCTCTGGGCCACATGTTGGGTGTGTAATTGCAATGGTAGCGAGTATGCATGCAGCTGAAAACACCCAGCAGGTTATGAAAAATAATACTACAGATAATAAGCAATAAAAAACACAAAGCAATTAATTTTAAATGACTTGATAGAGCGCGTGCTTCTTTTTCTGCTGTAATTTGCTTTACAGTTGCTTCAGTAAGCCTGAATTCCTCTGCCATATTTACATTCCTATTCCTTTATGAGAGGGAACACAGACAATGTTTCCGTTCCATAATCCAGTGAAGGTACGGAAGGTACACATGTTTTCATCAAGCATTCCTGTAATGCAGGGGTATGTCCAACATGTCTTGCTTTGTGTGTGTGAGAGTATTTATGTATGTATGTACAGTATGTATGTATTGTATGTATGTATGTACAGAATGTATGTACTGTACTGTATGTATGTCTGTATTTATTTATTTGATTATTTGTTCATTTATTTACAGAAGATTATGCTTGACATGAGAGGGTTTTCCAGATCCACGTCCATCCCCACAAATAAGCAAAGAAGACATTGCTGCATATTTGAATATCAACATGGTCACTTTGCATGACCTTTGTTTGAACTGGCATGTAGTGTGCTTACATGGTCCTCTTAGTGGCTGTAATGGATGCCTACAAGATGCGCACAATGGCTTGAGTGCTTTCTCATTAAGATGGGGGTCCCTCTGGAGTGGAGGTATTTTACTGTGATAGCCTGCCTTTAGTGTGATAACACTCTCCATCAGTCTTAAAGGCAGGTCAGCATGGGCCATCTCTTGACCAAATCTCCCATCTGCGGCAGAGACAGGGACTTGGAGCAGTACCCCCCTGGAACTGCTGAGACCTCTTCACATCAATTAAGTCTGGCCGGGGCCGACCGGAGAAGATGGATGCTCTTTCACGAGCGTGCCGGGGTAAAAGAGTGAAAGAGCGTGGGGTAATTCAATCAAACAGCTTATGGATGACGTGATGTTTTTGGGGCCAGAGGCGGCAATTCAATTACTTTTTTCGACGTCCCCTTTTCACGGGATGGGACCTGACACGCATTAAAATGGATTAGCGCGCCGACTCGCCTTTAATGAGTTTTATTTATGGGGCCACTTAAGTGTGTTTAGTTGTGCCCGTAACAAACACAAACACCTTCTCTCTCTCTGATTGATCACGAATCCTCCGCATGCATCCCAGAGAAGCCGAGTCAACAACAGGCTTGAGTGGTTCTCCTCTCTTGAGTCTTAAAGGGGGCGATCCTTTAAAAAAATGGGCGCGTCTTTTCTTTTATTCATAAGATCCAGTCCCACCACCACAGGCAGAGAGGGCAAAAAACAACCCTGCTGCATCCCAATCACTCCTCTAGATCTCCATTAGAACACACAAAGGGGGCTCAGTCTGAGCACGTCGGGCAGGATAAAAAATAAAATAAGACCACAAGACCACGAGCTGCCCGTTGGTCATCCAGCACTTCCCTCTCCGCTGCAAGTTCAAAGGGCTCTCGGCCCACGGCCGCTCTACGCTCGGCTGCTTCATTCATCTCCGCAAGAACAAGGAGGAAGAGGCAATAAGTCAAGAAACACAAATGCTCCAGCTGTGTGTGTGTGTGTGTGTGTGTGTGTGTGTGTGTGTGTGTGTGTGTGTGCGAGAGAGAGTGTGTGTGTGTGTGTGTGTGTGTGTGTGTGTGTGTGTGTTTTCTTTGTTCCTGCACAGCGGTTAATTAACTGCGAAGCTGCCATTTGGTGATATCACCGCGAGATCCTTCTCCTGCTGGTGCTCAGGCCCAGCCTGTGGTTTTTACGAGCAGCAGGTGACCGCGTCCGGCTGTCCGGTCTCTCATCTGATCGCTGACCAGTGACGGCAGCGGTGTGTGTGTGTGTGTGTGTGTGTGTGTGAGTGTGTGAGTCTCATCTGATCGCTGACCAGTGACGGCAGCGCCGGTGAGTCCCATTGTTCCTCTCAGCAAATTGCTGGTTAATCTTTAAGAGGCTTCTGTTTTCTGTGGCTGCGGTGTGTGTGTGTGTGTGTGTGTCTGTGTGTCTGTGTGTCTGTGTGTCTGTGTGTGTGTGTGTGTGTGTGTGTGTGTGTGTGTGTGTGTGTGTGTGTGTGTGTGTGTGTGTGTGTGTCTGTGTGTCTGTGTGTCTGTGTGTCTGTGTGTGTGTGTGTGTGTGTGTGTGTGTGTGTGTGTGTGTGTGTGTGTGTGTGTGTGTGTGTGTGTGTGTGTGTCTCGGAGAGGAGAGGAGCCGGCCGTAAAACTCAATCAGCATGTGATTGGTCATGCGTGCAGCGCAACTGAAGCCAATCCAACATGACAGGGGCTGGACCGCCAAGATGAAAAGATGTGGAGAGAGAGGGAGAGGGAGAGAAAGAGAGGGAATGAAAGGGGGAGATGAGAGGCTGTGGAACGAGGGAAGAGGAGGGGTACTGTAGATGCTGTTTTTTTCCTCCCTCTCTCTCTCTCTCTCTCTCTCTCTGTTTCTCTCTCTCTCTCTATGTTTCTCTCTCTCTCTCACTTTCTTTCATATTGATGTCCATGACATGACATGGCTGAGAGAAGACAGTGATTAAAAAATTACAGCGGAAAAAAAGCCGGCCGCGCCTGCCGCTCGTTTGCAGTGTCAAGACATATGGGCGTGTGTGGAGAAGGCACTTAAGCGCTATTAAAGTGGGAACATGGCAACATTCCCTCACACAGGCTCAGCCAGACAAGTGTGGCTTTAAAAAGACACTCGTCCTCCCCTTTCACTTCCGAGCATTACAGACAGGAACAAAAAGCTTTTCTGACATCTTGGGGGCAGTTCTGAATGCACCCCTGACACGGTGTCGTCTCTTGACGTGTCTAACGCTAGCATAAAGGAGCTGTTAAACTTGTGTATTGAGCGCTGTTAGAACCGGGCCAGCTTCCCAGGACGGCCTCCTGTCCTATCGCATCCAGCAGAAGCAGCAGCTCCAGGAATAGAGGGCTGTGCGGCTGCTCGAGTCCATTTGGGGCTGAAGAGGAGATGCATGCTGGCCAGCCTGGTGAAGGCCCTGGGTGATGGCTTCGTCTTTGTGTGTGTGTGTGTGTGTGTGTGTGTGTGTGTGTGTGGTTAGAGGAGTGTGAAAGAGTCATTGTATTATCAGGAGAAATTGCTTTTCAAATGTGGCCCGTGATAGACAAGCGAAGTGTAAATGTGTTTTTGACACATTCACAATGCTGTAATTATGAACTGGACTGGTGAATAGCTTTTAGGAGAATGATTTTGTGTGTGTGTGAGTGTGTGTTATTTGGCTTGTTTTGTTTTCAGGTCTTCGTGGACAGGAGCATCTGCACACTGTCATGAAATATCACGGCTGCTGTTTTACCCTGACAAGAGCTTTTCTGAATGCGAGTGTGTGTTTGTGTGACACACAGACACAGGCACTGACCATGCAGCCATCTCTACAACAGCCACTCAAGAATAGATTTAGTCAGTATGATGTCAGTGATTTAAATGATGTCGACTCCACAATCAGTGGTAGAATCTGAATATGGAATTAGATGGATCTGGTTTCTCTTGCAGTATGGGATGTTAGCTGTGTGCTCCACACACACACACACACACACACACACACACACTCACCTAGTTTGGAATGGCCAAAACAGAACACACAGCCGTCCGCTCCATTGACCACAGACTGGATGACCTCAGCGACTGTTCCGGCACAAACTTCCGCCTGGATGAGGAGAAAGAAAGAGAGAGAGAATGAGAGAGAGAGAGAGAGGGAGAGAGAGAGATGGATATCAGCATATCCATGAGGCTCACGACAGCTCACAATTACCTCCACCCAACTCATCTCTTTACAATTCACAGCACAGAATAACACATAAAGATTCGAGATTCATGGAGATAATTAATCACATACTATTTCTGGATTAGATTATACTGTAATATATTACACAAGGAGGGAAGTCAGAGTTCAGGATTATGAGGCGATATAAATTGTTTGGGATAGCAGTATTTCATCATGTTTCATTTCTCCTCTCTATGTCATCTTTTTCCGGCTCCGAGTACAAAGCCCAGAGGGTGATTGACAGCTGAGATGAACTTCCTGTGCGCGGATGCTCTGGGCTCACCTGGGAGGCGTCGTGGGGGAAGGCGGCGTCGAAGGCGAACATCTTGGGCGGCACCTGATTGGAGCTGCCCCGCTTCTGGGCGGCATTGGGCTGGGTGTTGGACGCCGGGTCCATGATGGTCACCTGTTTCTTGCGCGGGTCGACCTTCAGGAAGGAGCTGGACTCGGCCGTCTCCGGGGGCGACACGGGGCAGATGCGGAGCATCACTTTCACCTGCGGGTAACCATAGAAACCACAGTGAGCCGGGGAGATGCTAAAAGCTAGACTGCAAACACACTGTTTGTCTCATGGTGACATTTGTCAAACAAAAGACAACGTGAAATATTTTCCTAAGATACTGACACAGACAAATTATTCTGGTCACAATGATTTTCGCTGAAGATTTTAAAGCTCCATTTCAGGTGCACCTTTGACACGAGACGGTTGCGATGTATCTCTGCTATATAAGGGCAAATTCAACGTCAGACCCTTCCTAAGGTTCGCTGTTGCCAACTCAATGCTGAAGTCACACACCTGATATTATAAACTAGAGCTGCATACACTCACTAAGGTGACACTTTATACATTTCCGCTCGCCAAACAATGCCAGGCAGCTCCCTTTAGACTAGCATTAAAAACTGATTCACACTCCCCATCATAAATCAGCTTAGGGACTGACTAGGGCTCACAGACTGACAAGGGCTCACATACTGACTGGAGCTCACAGACTGATCTCAGGCTCAGAGGATGCGTTTCTCTTTGAGGGTGTTCCCCTCTTTGTGTGGTAGAGATCTGCCCGTTTGCTCAGCGGTGCCTGGAGATGCTCACCAGCCTCTTTTCCCCACTCATATACAGCATTTATGTGACTTAAAAGCAGCCCACCGCTGTGTGTGTGTGTGTGTGTGTGTGTGTGTGTGTGCTGTGTGTGTGTACTGTATGTATTCAAGGTAGCCTTCCCTCTCTCCTACTCAAGCGAGTAGGACGCATTTCTTGCTGCTCCTGCTTTACTATCCCTTTAGCAATTTTCACTCTTTTTCTTTCTTTTATTTCATTTACAAGCTAGGTTAGCAAAGACGGTGAAACTTTAATAGTTAGTTTTTTACTTTACATGAACGGCAAGTCACCTTGAAGTTGGATTAAACAACATGCACTCCTCCAGCCCGAGACGCAGGAGATCATGTAGTAAATGTACTGAACTAGAACAGAGGATTTCTGCTTTGGAATCAAAGATTGGTGCCCTTTCATCAAAGACGGATGAACTACGAGAGACATCTCATGAAGTGAGTACAGTGACAACTGGAAATGCAGAGAATGTAACTCAACAATCTACCAATAGCATTGAATGCATCGACCTCACAAAGCAAAATGAGAGTTCTGAGCCTTGGCGCAGGCAAGGTGCCAGGCCAAAAAGCAAAAAACGTAATACAAGAACTGTACGTACCTCAACACCAGTAAACTCAGATGTTAATTCCAGGCCTCGGATCAGAAACAGAGATAGATCAGCAAACTATAGGGCTTGTGGTCCTAGGGGTGACCCAGAGCCCCTAAAACTATGGAACAGATTTGAATGCCTCCAGGACGTGAGAGAGGTTTTTCCCAGGGAAAAAACTCAAAACAGGCAGCGAGCAAACCACAATAATAGAAAGACGGGCACAGACAAGAAGCAGCACTCGGCACCTGTTCATCCCACAACCCTCATTCTAGGCGACTCTACAGTGAGACTTCTAAATGGGGAAAGGATGATTGTATGTTGTTTCCCAAATGTTTCAGTGTCTGACACAAAAAACAAACTTGCAGAACTGGTGTCAAAATATACAACTATCAAGCGCATCATTGTGCATGTTGGAGCAAATGACATTTACAAAGAACAACTGTATATCCAACAAGATTTCAAGGAACTTTTCTCTGCTCTATTTGAGCTTGGATTACAAACTTTCATCAGTGGTCCACTCCCAGCAGAGGGAAGCTTTGTTTTTACGAGACTGTTTAGTTTAAACACCTGGCTTGCAAAAACATGCTTTTCAGTTGGGATGAATTTTATTGACAATTTCAACCTTTTCTGGAATCGCAGGGAATATTTCAGACCAAAAAGCACAGAGCTGAGTTGGACTGGGGCCAAGATCTTAACTCAGAACTATCACCTCTCTCTCTTGCACCCAACATTTTCTCTGCCAACCTTGAGCCAAACCTCTGATAAGCGCTCAGTAGCCACACAGACGGAACAAGCTGAGGACATCAACATGCAGACCTTGGAGAAACATAAACAACCAGAACAACAATGCCCAGCCACGTCCACTGGACATGATAAGACGGGTGCTGCTATAATGATTCATAGTAAATCACTGGCGTCAAACTCTGCGAAATCTCAGCAAACAAATGGATGTCATGAACAGGAGAAGATAGCACCTATCAAAGCTGTTGGAAGGCTATCAGAAAGGAAGGGTCATGTACCAGTGTCCCTCCCCACCTCCGTTGACTCCTTGCCACCACAAAGCCATAACAACATGGAACACACTACTGGAATACTTGCTAAAAGCGATGCAACAAACCCCCCAGGACCCCATCTGGCAGATGGAGACTCTGGACTTTTATTCCTTGATTTCCCATCACTACACACACCCAATAACCACCCCACCCAATCCAACTACCCAGGCCACCCAAACCCACCTAATATCCCATCCCAATCCTTTCCTCATCATTCCACCACCCAAACAAACTCCACAGGATCCCCCACATACCCGTCACCATCCCCACTCAAGCACATGATGTTCCCTGCAACAATGGAGAGACTGCTACCAGCAGCCAGGCAGATTTTCAACAGCCCAAGACCTTCAGCACTGAAGCGCAGTGCACCTCCACGCCCTCCCCCTCCGCATGCAAAAGGATCACCTGAGCAGCAACAACTTCATGAGAGTATTGTATGATATTCTGTGGGTCCCTGCAATAGAAATGGTAGTGACAGTAGTTTTGAGAACATGCCGGGACCCAGTAAGCCTATGTCATTTTCTATTCCTGTTCTGACAAGTAATAGAAGACTAGCACATCGAGCCTACAGGGTAAACCAGTCAAATCTCCTACTTGTACCACTACAGCCTCAGATTTCCCCAGTGGATCATAGCTCCCCAACTCTTACAGCAAAATTAGCTCTCCTAAACATCAGATCTCTTTCAAACAAATCATTCTTAATTAATGATCTTATTTGCACATACAACCTTGATTTTTTACTCTTAACTGAGACATGGTTAGACCAAGCAAACAGTGCTGCTACCCTCATCGAATCTGCTCCACCAAATTTCAGTTTTTTGAGTGCTACCAGAGCAAATAAAAGAGGAGGGGGGATAGCTACAATTTTCAAGGCATCTTTTCAGTGCAATCAGTCATCATTTGGTGAATTTACTTCATTTGAATATCTGTGTGCAAGCATTAAGTCTTCTCCTCAGATTTTATTACTGACTATTTACAGGCCTCCAAAACATTCAGCTAAAGTCTTTCTTGAAGAGTTTGGTGAACTGCTATCAGTCATTTGCATAGAGTTTGACTGTCTTATTATATCAGGGGATCTAAACCTACATGTGGATAATCCTGAAAACAACTATGCCAAGGAATTCATTGCACTAATCGACACTTTCTCCCTAACACAGCATATACAGGAGCCAACACACTCTCAAGGCCATACACTCGACCTCGTTATCACAAAGGGTCTCAATGTCTCCACAGCTGTTAAAGACCTGGCGTTATCTGATCATTTCTGCGTGTTCTTTGATGTGTCTATGTCCCCACACAGTCAGAACAGATCTATGTTGGTAAAAAGGAGAATCATAAATGATAAGACAAGTGTTCTTTTTGAGCAAGCACTCTCACAGACATCAAGCAATTTGTCAGACTCAGTAGAAGACTTATTGGATCACTTTAATGCAAAAATGGCAAACATTATGGATGACATTGCTCCCTTAAAATCCAAGAAAATTAAGGACAAACAGAAAGCACCATGGAAGCAAAATCCAGCGGTTAAACTCCTAAAAAGAGAGTGTAGGAAGACTGAAAGAAAATGGCGTAAATACAAACTTCAGATCCACTATGACATCCATAAAGACATGCTCCGCACATATAACTCTGAAATATGCAAAGCAAGA
>NC_085013.1:25572581-25575081 GCF_963854185.1 Sardina pilchardus
AAAGGGATAATCCGGAGTGAAATGCACTTTAGATCAATTTTTCGGACTATTGGGAGTACATACGTTGAGTTGACACCAAAATCATGTCATTCGGATGTATTTTGAGAATGTTCGAGTTCACCGTTTTTAGCCAAAACTCGTTAGCCTGGAAGTGACCGGGGCAAGTCCTTTCGCCGCTACAAAACGCTATTTTTATACCTCTTCTACTGTTCCAACCAACACTACACTTACGTGGTAGTGAGTAGAGGGCCCCTAAAGCCAAACCGAAGTATCCCCACGTCTTTATGTGGTCGGATAGAGAGTCCAGAATGAATTTAATCGGACCTGCCCCGGTCACTTCCAGGCTAACGAGTTTTGGCTAAAAACGGTGAACTCGAACTTTCTCAAAATACATCCGAATGACATTATTTTGGTGTCAACTCAACGTATGTACTCCCAATAGTCCGAAAAATTGATCTAAAGTGCATTTCACTCCGGATTATCCCTTTAAATTATGATACACATTATACATTATTGATATAGATTCTTGAATTTTCCCTTGGGTATCAATAAAGTATCTATCTATCTATCTATCATTTTTGCCTTACAATTTTCTTTAAGCAAAAAAGCAATCTAAAACAAATGTCTACGGTCGGAGTCCCATTCTAGAGACTTCCATGAGTGATCTGCCGAGCGCCGTGAATATAGACGGACAGAAAGGGCACGCTCTGTTTCTCCTCCCCTCAGTCCCCTGTGCTAGCGTGGGCAGAACTGACACAAATTGGATCTTATTCCGCGTGTGTGTGTGTGTGTGTGCCGTGTCTCGGCGTCCTGTTTGTCCGCTCGGCCCTTTTTTACATGGCCTAATCAATACCGAGAGCAGAAACAGCGCGGCCAACGAGGCCCGTGCCTGAATAAATAGCCTCCGTAATTGGTTCTTTACCTTCTGAGAATCCCATTAGAGACGGGCGCATGTAGCGTAGCGTTCGCTAGCGCCAAGAGGAGAGGGGAGCGGAGCGGAGAGCACATCAATCCCCTCGATGGCACGCTGCCTCCCGAAGCATTATGGGATGGCAAGCGAGCTTATAAGCACACAGCCAAACCCACCCACTAAATAAGACGTTCTCTGGCCAGAGTCTCTTATAGACTCGGACAAAAGAACATGTAGAGCGCTCACAAAAAATTATCTGAAACTAAAATAAAGAAGGATATCTAAGAGTTGCGTGTATGTATTGTGTATGTATGTATGTATGTATGTATGCACGTCATGTATGAATGTAGAAATGTATGTACTGTATGTATGTATGCATGTATGTATGTACGTATATCTGTTTAAATGTATGTCTGTATGTATGTATGTATGTATGTACGTACGTATATCTGTTTAAATTTATGTCTGTAAGTATGTATGTATGTGTGCTATACACTAAAGTCAATCTGTACAGTTCAGGAGTGCCGTACTGTTCTTGGCACCAAATGAATAAGTAAAGAACCCAAACCCATCCACAAGCCAGTTTGATCACGGCTGTAAGCACAGAACTGAAACGAGTTGAATATTTCATGTCCGTGTCATTTACCAGCTAGCCGCAGCTTTCATAAATGAAGCTGTTGTTGTGTGAGAATAAAACAGGCGCCTGAATTATTCATGCTGTGTGTATCACGGTCGTCTCTGAAGCTTTTTTTTTTTTAAACCACGAGGCCATGAGTGTTTGTTTGTTGTTTTCTCGTGTGTGTCACATCTAACCACTCAACACCTGTGACGTTCGTGAGAGATTTGGGGGGAAACACGCTGACAAGTAGTTGCCTGAGCTCGGCACTTTGGACCTGAAATCCAATTTCAGCCATTACGGAGAGGACGTCATCTCCTAAATGCACAGGTTCGCGCCGGCGCCGGGAAGGATCGGAGATTATTTACGCATGGGGGGATTTGACGAGCTCCATCAAAGGAGAGCTCAATGGTCGTTGTGTTTTTTTTTTCTTTTTTTTTCCGGAGCGAATGCGCGTTCAGAGAAATCCGTCTGGCCAAGTCACACAGTCAGCCGCAATCCCTCGAGCCCCCCCCCCGAGAAAGAATCTATATCCAGGAACGTCGAGGCAGACAAAACACTCTGATCAATCTGTTTTCCATCTGAAATCTAATCTATACAGCCTGGCGTCTGGAGCCAAGAATCTAGCCCTGCTTTTTGCCTTCCAAGAAGAAGAGGAGGAAGAAGAAGAAGATGAAGAAGACGACGAAGAACAGGGGGAAAAAAACATGTCTATGAGCCTGAAGAGCAGGAATGTCTCTGCAAACTAACCTTTGAGATGAAAATCAGCGCAGATTCACTTTGCTTAAAGAGTAATGGTATCTGACGCAAGAACTAATAAATTAGATCCCCTCTCTCAGGCCTCTCAGATATAAAGAGGGCTCACAACACCCAAACTCAATCAGCCCATCGCTGACCACAGAGAAACAAATCATCTGACCACAATCAGAAATGTGTCAGAACAGAGAGGCCAGTCACACAAGGGGCAGAAAAGC
>NC_085013.1:25580081-25590315 GCF_963854185.1 Sardina pilchardus
ATGGACAGCCATGAAAGGTGGGGTGGAGGCTGTGTCTATGTGTGTGTGTGTGTGTGTGTGTGTGTGTGTGTGTGTGTGTGTGTGTGTGTGTGTGTGTGTGTGTTGTGTGTCATGACGCACTGGCCATATCAGAGGTTGGTTCTTCTAAACCAGCAGAAGAAGCCACATACAGGCGAGTGCTTCGAGGCAAATATGTATTCTTTGAACTTTTCGATTTCAGCATTTTTGTGTAAACAGTGGAAATGGTCATAAACTTTTTTGACTTTGTATGATATTTTGAACACACTTCAGATGCTGATCCACTGTTTGTTTTTGTTGTTGTGCTCTCGTTTCCCATAGATGAGTCATCAAGCCAGGTCAAGGACACTTAGTCAAGGAGGCCAAGGTCAAGTCGTGGATGCAGTCAAGGACACAGGACCAAAGCCAGGGCTGAAAGTGGAGTGTGGTGGAGGATCATCGTGAGTAAACGTGCGCAGAATAAATGGGGGGGGGGGGGGGGGGCTTTAAGTCTAAACACATGTTGGGCTTCTCCTGAGGGGCCTGCATTGAAAGTGTTGCAATGTGTTGGATGATTTTCGGCAGACATCTTGGCTAACACGGACGCAGGATCTGCCAAGCCCACAGAGGCACTGCACCCCAGACAGCCAGATTGGACTGGCTCTAATTCCAGCTTTTTGTCTGCAAATAAGCTGAACGAAACACGAAACGTTTTGGTTCGGGGATATTATTCAGACATCCAGCTGCGTTAAAATGCTGAAGCCATACGCACCATTTACCAAAAACACCAAGGAAGCACTGACAAACATATCAAAACATCAGCGCACCACCCTCACACACGTCCTCCTGCTCAAGCGATGTAGAAATATTTACGTGTTCCGTTCTTCTCCATAAACCTTGTGATTCGATTAGCTCAGTGGTAATACTGAGATATATATATTGCACATTTCTCATCCCGGCGTGTGAATTGATGGGGTAATCGGGGCAAGAGAGGGTGAAAAACTGCCCCACGGTGGGTAAATCGGGCTGCGGCGACATGTTTGTCCTTCCTAGATGTCCGTTTGATTTTGTCCTCGCCGGTCATTTGTTCTCAGTCAATGAGCTCGGCCCAGAAAGACTCCGCAAAATGGACCAAAAGAAGCTGAAAGTCATTACACGCTCGATCGATGGCGGTGTGTGTGCGTGCGTGTGTGTGTGTGTGTGTGTGTATGCGTGTGTGTGGCATTAGGGTGCAGCCATCTCATCAGGCTGGCCCCAGCGAATGGAGAAGCTGACAAATGACAGCTTAGAGAAGCAGCGCTGTGGCTGCATGACCCTCTGGGCACACATATACTCACACACACACACACACACACACACACACACACAGTATAAACACATACACACACACACACACTGCTGCTGTAAAGGATGCAGAGCCTTGGCTTTGGTTTGTTCTCTCATTTACACCGAGAGAGGGGGATGGGAGTGAGAGATGAGTGAGTGAGTGAGTAAGTGAGTGAGTGTGTGTATGTGTGTGCGTATGTGTGTGTGTGTGTGTGTGTGTGTGTGTGTGAGAGAGAGAGAGAGAGAGACAGAAGGGCAGAGCACATACGTGTGTGTGAGAGACAGTGTGAAAATGTATGAGATGAGTGTTAAAGGGTAGAGCAGAGTGCATGTGTGTGTGTGTGTGTGTGAGAGAGTGATGTTACACTGCGGGGGAGGGCAAGACAGGGCAAGTGAGAGCCACAGAGAGTGTGTGGGCGTGTGTGTGCTTGGGACCATGTGGGTGTGGGCGTAGAACTGTATGCTTGTATGAGAGAGTGTGTGTGTGTGTGTGTGTGTGTGTGTGAGAGATAAGTGTGTGTGGGAGGGTACGTACATGCCATTTTGTGTGTGTGTGTGTGTGTGTGTGTGTGTGTGTATGTGTGTGTGTGTGTGTGAGTGTGTGTGTGTGTGTGATAAGTGTGGGTGGGAGGGTGTCACATGCATTCTGTTTTGTATGTATGTGTGTGTGACAGAAAGAGATGTCCCTATGGTGATATTCCAGCATCATCATGTCTCTAGTGGCAGACACAATCCCCAGCGTGAGCAGTCGGGAGACAGATGGACAGGGCCTGTCATTTAACCCCTACTGACCGCACACTCCCAACAGGGGGCGCCATTACTGGACTGGCCAGTGGTTCTGAGCCCTCAACTCTTGCTGTCGATTATTCTAGAGAATCTAGACCCTCTCAACAAGAAAAACAACGTTCTATTTTGTTCCCAAACTACTTCCGCCGCATAATGGAATGTTAAAACGGAAACCTTGTGGGAAGAACTATGATAGTGATCATGGAACTCTCTTGAAATGGTCTATACCTGGATGCAAGGCTGGACAATGAGACTGCAGTGAGGCTATGATATGCTATGATATTCTATGATATGCTATGCCAGGATATATGCAAGTTATGCCTGATGCTAAGCTATGAGACTGAAGTTATGGCTATGTTAAGCTATGAAAATGTGGTAATTCTAGGATGTGCTACGATAATCTATGAGGCTAGGGTGCTAGGGAATTTATGTTCAGACTGAGGCAATTCTAGGCTGTGCTATAGTAAGCTATGAGACTGGAATGCAAGGGAATTTTATGTTGAGGCAATTCTGAGGCAATTCTGGGATGTGCTATGGTAAGCTAAGCTACGAGAAGGACTGCAGTGTAATTACCTCCAGATTGATTGAGAGCGAGGAGTAGCTCACATGATCGCCTGCAGGGGTGAGGCTAATCCTTTTACACCCCTGTAATTCTGCAACCCCAGCACCATTCTAATGAATGTTAGTCTGCTCTCTTTCTCTCCCTATGTGCTACCGGATCTGTCAAGAGTCTGACAGCGTCATAAAAAAACACGCCGGAACGTTCCGGAGCAGCCGTGTCAGATACACCGGGGGTAATTCCCTCAAAATGAGTCTCATTACTGAGGGGTGAACCGAGGTAATTCCAGCAAAGCAGACAGCATCTCATATAGCATCTCAGCATCTTGTTGTTGTTGTTGTCGTCGTTACTGTTGTTGTTGTTGTTGTTATTGTTGTTGTTGTAATTGCTTTCAGGTCACTGGTAATGTGTGCAGAGTTTTAAATTGACCAGTGGCTCTTGGGGGAGCCATTCCACGTTCCGCATGGCACATGTCACATTTCCTGACGTTATAATTGAATTAGAGATTAATTAGAGCCTTGGATCTCTCCGCACGGCATGTGATTTCTCCGACAGGGTCCCGGAGGTGCAGTACAAATTCCCCCGTACCCACGAGTGTCCTTGGCTACTGTGGATCCTCTCACTGGGTTTAATGTGGGTACAGTGGATGGCTGTCTTTGAGAAAGATGTGTCTGTGGATAATGGTCTGTGGTCTATGATCATGACTGTAATCTATGCATACATAATGTCTGCACGTACTGTACATGTAAGTTATGTACTGTATATCTAAGTAGCCTAAACAGTATATTCAGTATATTTGTAATGTATGTTGTTATGTATGAATTTGTTGTTTTTTTGTTGATTTTCCCACAATGTATGTGTGTACAGTATGTAATGTTGACATACAGTATAAGGTGCTGAGTTGTGTATATATACTGTAGTATGTGTGCATGTTGGCATACATAAGGTCTTTGGTTGGTTGCCCTTACCTCGCCCTGTCCTGGGTTGAGTATGTGTGTATGCATGTATGTGTGTATATGTTGGCATACATACTGTAAGGTCTTTGGTTGGTTGCCCCTACCTTGCCCAGTACTGGGACGTGTGTATGTATGCATGTATGTACGTATGTGTGCATACGTTGACATGTATAAGGTCTTTGGTTGGTTGACCCTTACCTTGCCCTGTCCTGGGTTGTGTATGTATGTATGTATGTATGTATGAGTGCATACGTTGACATGTATAAGGTCTTTGGTTGGTTGCCCCTACCTTGCCCAGTCCTGGGTTGTGTATGTATGCATGTACAGTATGAGTGCATTCGTTGACATGTATAAGGTCTTTGGTTGGGTGCCCCTACCTTGCCCAGTCCTGGGTTGTGTATGTATGTATGTATGAGTGCATACGTTGACATGTATAAGGTCTTTGGTTAGTTGCCCCTACCTTGCCCAGTCCTGGGTTGAGTATGTATGTATGTATGTATGTATGTATGTATGTACGCATATGTGGACATGTATAAGGTTGCCCCTACCTTGCCCAGTCCTGGGTTGTCCTTGACCTTGTTGACAGCGCGTAGTAGGCATGGGGGGGCCGGAGGGGGGGACACCTGGAGGATGCCGCTGAAGTTGGTGGGGAAGAGGGGGGGGTCACTCGCCACTGGGGGGGCCGGACGCTGCTTCCTCTTCTTGGAGGAGAGGTTGAGCTTCTGGGCAGCTCTGAGAAAGAGGGAGAGAGAGAGAGAGAGAGAGAGAGAGAGAGAGAGAGAGAAGATGTCACGATGGGATTGGCTAATCCGATGTGAAGCGTACAAACACACACTACAACAGGGAGATATGCAAAAGCTGGATTATTTATTTAAATCGCCAGGGTATTCCAGGTATATAGTCCCAGATTACAGCCTTGACCTGATCTGGCTCTGATCTGGCCCTGATGTGGCTCTGATCTGGCACACGTTTAAGAGTTACACGTCTGCTGGGTTGACCAACCCAAAGCCAAAAAGCACAGAAGCCTGGGGGGAGAGACCGAGAGAGAGAGAAGGATAGAGGGAGAGGGAGAGAGAGAGAGAGAAAAGATTGTGTCTGAGAGAAACACAGTGACTGACACAAAAAGAGAGAAATGGCAAGTGCGAGAGTGAGAGAGAGAGAGAGAGAGAAAAGAGAGGAGGGTTTTGTGTCCCGCACTGCTGCACCATAACAATGCTTTCCACCTCCTGATCCCCCCCCCCCCCCCGCCCCCCCACACAAACACACACACACACACACACACACACACACACACACACGCACACACACATACTGTACACACACACACACTCCCTCCTCTCCCATAAGCCCCTCTGGTCCATGTGCCATCTGAATGCCTTCAGTCACTCCCAGAATCCTCTGCCCTGACAACACCCAGTCACAAGCACTGCACCAAAACACTCGTCATTCCTCCTTTTCTCAATCCCTCGCTCGCTTTCTTCCTCTTCCTCTCTCTCGCTCTCTTTCACTATTTTTCTGTTTTCTCTCTCTCTCCCGCTCTCTCTTTCTCACCCCCTCTCTGTTTCTCTCTCTCTCCTTCTCTGTCTCTCTCTCTTTCTTTATCTCTCTCTCTGTCTGTCTCTCTTTCCCTCTCTCTCTCTCTCTCTGTATTCGTCACCTTGTCGCTTGGAAACCTGTGATGTAGTGTTCCACTTTGCAGCAGTGCCGCACAATTGGCCAATCGTAGTTACTGAATGACCATGTACATTCCGTGGCCTTGAGAAAGAAACCCCAGAAACCACTCAAATCAGAACTGACACACGCTTCACACTCCCCCCCCCCCCACACACACACAAACACACACGTCACACACACACGTCACATACCCACACACATTACAATGGTGCATGCAGGCGACAGACATTCAGTCAAGCACAACTTGCAGCCACCCAGGCTGGAGAGCATGCCTAATGGCACACACACACACACAGACACACACAGACACACACACACACACACACACACACACACACACACACACACACACACACACACACACACACACACACAGGCTGAAGCAGGATGGAGAGAGTGCCTGATGGCTCGTGGCACTTTGACGAACAGGATGAAGGCGCGAGCAAACGAGGCTCGATAAATCTCCCCCACTCCACCGGGCCCGCAGAGGGGCTGCTTCGATCGGCTTTTAAGGGCCTATTGATCTGAGGGGCCATGCTCACCTGAGTCTACACATCACATCACATCACACACGCACGGGCACGGGCTAAACATAACGCAAATGCACACACACACACACACACACACACACACACACACACACACACACACACACACACACACACACACACACACACACACACACACACACACACACACACACACACACAACGGGGTCTACAGGGTCGTGAGCAGGGTCAGTTCTCTGCGGCTGTATCTCGCCGTGCTGCGTTGCATTGTGCTGCGGTCAGTCAGGACATTCTAAATAAAAACAAAAGTGATCTAACTGATTTCATCGCTGTAGATCGCTCGCTCTTAATAAAAACAGAAGTGATCTAACTGATTTCATCGCTGTAGATCGCTCGCTCTAAATAAAAACAAAAGTGATCTCACTGATTTTTATCACGGTGGCTCGCTCGTTCGGATGCTGTTAGGACTAGGTGTAAGGGACAGGAGCTTTGACCACTCTATCCACTGTCCCTTCACAGAGAGCCTTCCCCATCTGCCCTGAGTCACAATACATATACAGTATGGCAGTCAGGACCCGCCAACCTGTCCAGTCTGACCAATCAGAATCCAGGCCTCTAGCTCGGGCTCACCTGTCTAGAGTAGACCAATCAACATCCAAGCCCCCAGCGTTGGTCCACCTGTCTGGCCAATGACCATTCAGGCCCCCAGCGTTGGTCCACCTGTCTAGACCAATCAACATCCAAGCCCCCAGCGCTGGTCAACCTCCCTGGCCAATGACCATTCAGACCCCCAGCACTGGCTCACCTGTCTAGACCAATCAACATCCAAGCCCCCAGTATTGAGGTGCATATTCGAAGTGGATGCTAAGCTACTGTGCTAAGCGATAGCCGTGAGGTGCATATTCCAAGTGGATGCTAAGCTACTGTGTTAAGCGATAGCCGTGAGGTGCATATTCCAAGTGGATGCTAAGCTACTGTACTTTTCTTTTGACTTTTTCCTCCTTTTCACTCCCTACCGCGCCTCCCCGCTGCCATATCCGCATCTGTATCCGCGGGCAACCGAGTGTGTGTTTAGAGGAGCCTCCTCCTGGGAGTCTCTCACTCAATCAGTGCCAATCAAACAGCCCAGGGAGCACAGGAGTGTGTGTGTGTGTCGGTGTCGGTGTGTATATGTGTGTGTGTGTGTGTGTGTGTGTCGGTGTGTGTGTGTGTGTGTGTGTGTGTGTGTGTGTGGGCGGATATCTCTTCACTCCCTCCCCATCAAAGCCGTGTGCATGCTGTTAGAACTACCTGAGATAACACTCGGCTGCATCGGATCAGGAGAAGGAGGAACAAGACAAAGACAAACACAAAGACAAACACAAACAACACGGAAGTTTCAAAAAAAGAGAAGACAAGAGAAGACAATTAAGATGTGCTCCTTCCTTTTCCACCAGCTGCAGTTCTGAAGGGTGTTCTGAGCGCTGCGGTGGTTCTGACAGCCCACAGCCTACCTGTCTCACAGGAGACACCAAACACAGACACACACACACACACACACACACACACACACACACCTTTTGCTGCATCACATATTGCAGGCCTCACAACCACTTGCGTAACATGGGAATGATATAAACATGGAGGTCTCCCTCTCGTGCGACAGAATAGCGTCCAATTAGAGTGAACATTTCAGGCAGGTTATGTTAGTTCAGTCCTAAGACAGACTTGGTAGGGTTGCATTCATTGTGTGTTCTGCAGATTCTATCTCTGTGCTGCACTGTACTGTACTAAGCATCTCCCACCTCCTTTACGAGGTTAGAGACTCCGAAAGAACAGACGAAGCCATATGAAATAGAAACTCTAGATTTGTTTCGCTTTTTTTCTTCCTTTTGTTTTGTGTTTTTTACATTATTCCCTTCATGCATGCGCTTAAAGATGCACCAGCCGCTCCCCTCAGGCAGCATGCACAGAAGTTCAACGGCCAAGATTTCTCGACAGCTACCGTTCCGCTGTTGCTCCTGAGGCAACGAGAGAAGAAGTTGGCTCGGGCTCTCCCGCGGAATTGTATTTCTGTCAAGGCGAGAGAGAGAGAGAGAGAAAGAGAGTGAGGGGGGAGAAAGAGAGAGGGAGAGAGAGAGAGAAAGTGAGAGAGAGAGAGAGAGAGAGAAAGAGAGTGAAAGGGAGAGAGAGAGAAAGTGTGAGAGAGAGAGAGTGATAGAGAGAGAGAGAAGAGAGAGACAGAGACAGAGAGAGAGAGAGCACAGGCAGTCGCTTCCTGAGAGAGCCAAAGTGGAAGCTAAACAAACAGATTGTCAGCCATAGCTAGCATCCCGAGCCGCGCTGAGACGAGTCCGTGGAGCGGAGCGGAGCGGGCCGCGGGCTATGCTAATATGCTAATATGCTAATATGCTAATATCTCTGTGTTGGTTTTCTGATTAGCGCTGATGAGCTCTCCAGCTCGCCGACCACTAGAGAGGCTGCACTGTGTCACCGCCAAGGCCCATGGAGGACCTGCAGTAGGCGCGGTAGGCAGGCGTACAGATGATAGAGGCGTGTGTGTGTGTGTGTCTGTGTTTGTGTGTGTGTGTGTAGGTGTGTACTGTAGGTGTGTAGGTGTGTGTGTGTGTGTGTGTGTGTGTGTGTGTGTGTGTGTCTGTGTGTGTCTCTGTGTGTGTCTGTGTGTGAGTTCATGTTCATGTATGTGTGCTAATTTTGTATATGTGTTTACACTGTGTGTGCATGTGTGTGTCTGTGTGTGTGTGTGTGTGTGTGTGTGTGTGTGTGTGTGTAAGTGTGTTCATGTTCATGTATATGTGCTAATTTTGTATATGTGTTTACACTGTGTGTGTCTGTGTGTGTGTGTGTGTGTGTCTGTGCATGTGTGTGTGTGTGTGTGTGTTTGTACACTTATGTGCATACCTGTCTGTCTGAGTGTGTACGTCTGTAGGTGTGTGACTGTGTATCTGTGTGTGGTCTACAGTCGTCAGGCACAACTCAGTCGCAAAAACAGTGTGAAGTGCAGAGTGCGATAATTATTATAAGACTCATTATTTCAGAAATGTGCACGCGCACTCGCACACACACACACACACACACACACACACACACACACACACACACACCCTGGGTGTCCTCAGTGACCAAACACCTTGTTTTTACTCGTCTAATGATCTGTCATCCTTCTCAAATCTCCCCACAGCTGCTCTTACACAGCCTGCATTTAGACACAATGTCCCAAATAAGAATGTTAACACACACACACACACACACACACACACACACACACACACACACACACACACACACACACACACACACCTCAGTCCTGTCTCTCTCCCTCTCCTCCAGCACACAGACTTCCAGTCTCAATCTCTCTCTCAAAAGACACACAAACACACACACACACACACACACACACACACACACACTTCTGTGCCGACAGCGCTGGTCAGGAGACGTTTCATTTTCTCCGCGGCGTTAACGAGGCTTCTCAGAGCGGCTACAGAGAGTTTCAAAACCAACTGCCCGACGGAGCCAGAGACTCCTCGCAGTTCTCCAGCCTGTCTGCTGCTATTTACAGCCTCTCCTCTTCTCCTAGACACACACACACACACACACACACACACACACACACACACAGCACAAACTACCGGCGGAGATAAGCAACCCACGGATGTATCTCACACACCAAGACACACAACACATATACACTCACACACACACACACACACACACACACACACACACATACATACTCACACTCACTCACACACACACACACACACACACACACACACACACACACACTCAGACACACACACACAGATTTAGTAACAGGCTGTCTAGCTAGGTCTAAGACCACGTCTCTCTTAAAAGAAAAAGCAGTCTTAGCAGTTCTTACCTGTCCATCTCCTGTGAAGGACGTGTGTGTGTGGCTTTTAATCCATGTGTCCAGCCATGCTCTCTCTCACACACACACACACACACACACACACACATACACACACACACACTCGCCCTGGACACACCTCAGCCCACGGCAGCCGAGAGTTCTCCGGAGGAGTGCAGAGTGCCTGAGAGACGCATGCTCAGCGGAAGCATCCTAAGTGAGTGTGTGTCGCTCACACACCCAAACACACAAACAAACACACACACACACACACACTCTCAGCCGGCCTGTCTGACCCTTACAGTCGGTCTGCAACAACGTGACGGTCTGCTCAGTACTGATAGCATGACTCAATCCACACCTGAGCTTGCTGCCAGGCAACTCTCCTTCCCTCTCCCTCTCTCCCTCCCTCTCCCTCTCCCTCTCTCCCTCTCCCTCTCCCTCGCTCTCTCTCTCTCTTCCCCTTGCTCTCTGTTTCCTCTCTCCTTTCCCACTCCCACTCCTTCTCCCTCGATACTTCTCTCTCTCTCTCTCTCTCCCTCTTCCTTGCTCTGTT
>NC_085013.1:25590515-25593015 GCF_963854185.1 Sardina pilchardus
CCTCTCCTCCTTTATCTTATCTCTCTCCATCCCTCCCTACTCTCAGTTGCTTCCTCCATCTCTATATCTCTCTATCCCTCCATCCTCTACAATATTATCTCACCTCTCACTTTCTCCCTTTTTCCACTCCCTCCTTCTCCTCCCTCCCTCTCTCTCCCTCCTCTCTCTTTCTCTATATTATCTCTCTATCTATCTCTCTCTCTCTCTCTCCCCCTCACTCCCTCCCTCTCCCTCTCCCTCTCGCCCCTCTCCTCCATCCCTCTGTCTCTCTCTCCCTCACAGTTGGAGTTTCCAGACTCTCATCGTGCCCTCGCTGTGCCAACTCTGAAGATGAGAGGCGGTCAGACCACTCTGATTGGCAGTACAAACCGCACACACACACACACACACCACACACACACACACACACACACACACACACACACACATACAGTCTCTCTCACACATACACACAAACACACATACATACACACACACACAGTCTCTCTCTCTCACACACACACACGCACACACACACACACACACAACACACACACACTCTCTCACACACACACACACACACACACACACACACACACACACGCACACACACGTCTCTCTCTCTCTCACACACACACGCACACACACATACACACACACACACACACACACACACACACACACACACACACGCACACACACACACAATGCAATTTCCCTCGCTATCAGATGAGCCGCTGAGCCAAGCTATCCGACACGGGGGGGGGGCGAAGGTCAGCGATCTGTCAGAGGGGCCTGTCTGCACACACGGAGCCCCAGCAGAGTGCTCTCCCCCTGGGCACGTCTACCCACCCCACCCTGCCCACCACCTGCCCCACACGGGGGGTGATGCGCCACCCTGCCCTCTGCTGACGCTGTGCCAAGCTACTGTAGAAGCACCGCAAAGGAGTACTCTCAGAAGAAGAGCGAAGGAGAGAGAGAGAGAGAGAGAGAGAGAGAGAAGGAGAGAGAAAGAGAGAGAGAGAGAGAGAGAGAGAGAGAGAGAAGGAGAGAGAGAGAGCTTTTGACTGCAGGCTACATACGGCCCTAGAAAGACTAATAGAAGGCTGAGAAACAGAGAGAGAGAGGAGAGAGAAAGTGAGGAGGAGGAGGAGGAGGAGGAGGAGGAGGAAGAAGATGATGAGGAGGAGGAAGATGAGCATGAAGACGAGGAGGAGGATGTAACTTGGCTCAGGAGTGGGACCTGGAGACGAGCCAGAGCTGAGAGAGAGCTGGAGCGGAAAGGTCTCATTTCATTCATTATTTTCTCATAAAAAGTGCAAATCAGTGCAAATGCTGATGCGTCTCCAGCAAACATGTGCTCAGTACACAGGGTCACTATTTAACCTGTTAAATACCAGAGCTCTGCTGCCAGCAAAGAGGGTCACTATTCAACCTGTTAAATACCAGAGTTCACTATTTAACCTGTTAAATACAGGTTTCACTACAAGAGTTCACTATTTAACCTGTTAAATACAGGTTTCACTACAAGAGTTCACTATTTAACCTGCTAAATACAGGAGTTGTCCTGCCATTAAACAGGGTCCACTATTTAACCTCTTACTGCAGATGGAGATTTTCGCCTAATTTTGATATTTGTACTTACAGTACACACCATAACACTCATCATCTCAAGTTCTACAGGCAGCACAATGATCATTTAAGGCTTAAATTGAAGATGACAAATGGGCCAATTCACCTCCAGGGTTTTATCTACTTTGTTAAGTTTTATTTTCAGGACATCATATACAGGACATAATGTAAAAAAAAAAAAGTTACACACAAGAGTTGTCCTGCCTCCCCCTCAGCTGCAGCTGAACTGCCTACGTTAGCACCATTAGAGGCAGAGGTGGCAGAGACGAAGAGGATGCAGAGGGTCATTTGGTTTGGATTATACAAATCCTCTACGGTTCCTTTGGTGAACCCTTCAACAGGATTCTATAAAGAACCTTTCAGGGGTGCCATACAGTATATACTACTCACAAAAAGTTAGGGATAACTGGCTTTTGGTGAAATGTAATGCTTTTAGTGCAGAAAGTACTGAAACATTGAGCTGTTGGACACTGCATATTCAAAAGTTTAGAGAAGGCCACATCAAGTTCACCTGTAAAAGTTATCTTGAATGTTACTGTAGGTTCTTCCTGAAATTTCACCCAAAAGCCGAATATCCCTGACTTTCTGTGAGTAGTGTATGAAGCAAGTGCCATATATGAGACATTTCTGATTCTATACAGAAGCATCTCTTTTTAGAAGACATGGGAGATGACCTCCAGGGGCAGAAGGCCCAGGATCTGACAGGCTTTATCCCAGCCTGAGTGAGCCCTGGCTGGGTTTAGCTTTCAGGGTGGTGGGCCTCACATCAAGACACCTGCCAGGGGCTAATCTATAGAGGCACAGGGAACAAGGAGATGGAGAAAGAGGGGGGTAGAGAGAAGAGAGAGAGAGAGAGAGAGAGAGAGAGAGAGAGAGAGAGAGAGGAGAG
>NC_085013.1:25605515-25610515 GCF_963854185.1 Sardina pilchardus
GCGTCCAGCTCAGCTGTCTGACCGCATCTTAAAGTGAACACATCCGGACACTCGGGTCACGACACCTGAGCTATAAAACAGCCGGCTCTTCAAAGCAGCTTACTGCCACAGTAAATTTCTACCCAGGGCAGTTTCAAGACATGGAACAGACGCGTGGAAATGTGAGGAATGCAATCCAGGTGTGTGTGTGTGTGTGTGTGTGTGTGTGTGTGTGTGTGTGTGTGTGTGTGTGTGTGTGTGTGTGTGTGAGAGAGAGAGAGAGAGAGAGAGAGAGAGAGAGAGAGTGTGTTTGTGTGTGTGTGTGTGTGTGTGTCTATGGGTATGTGACCAGTCTGTCCTCACTACCTGTCCAATAACCAGCTGGCATGTAGAGACACACACACGTAACACACCTCTACAACCCCACGCAGGCCTGTTAAAGTTAACAGCCTTCCTCTGTGGGTTTACAGGCCCACTGCAGATGACACCGCCTCTTCCATGAGGGCATAAATCTAACACACACACACACACACACACACACACACACACACACACACACACACACACACACATACTCATACACACATACGTAAATCTCACACTCTCCCTTTCTCTGCTCCAACGTCTGTGGTGTGTGTGCTATGAAATACACTCATATACGGAAGATTCCAGAATCAACGATGACCCACGGGTCGGTCAGCGGAGGAGGTGAATAATGTCCATCTCCTCCACATCTGAGAGAACACTCTGAGCACATCAGTCGAGCGAGGAGGAGAACACTGGACAAGTGGTTCTGATCCGTCGTAAATAACACACTCGGATGATTAAACTCCCTATCGCACGCGGGCATTATGGAAATATTTACCCAACGTGAGGCCCGCGGAGAGAGAACAGAAGATTGAGCTCGCTCGAACATTACTACGGGGACGGGAAACGGCATTTATCAGCTTTTTTAATCTCGTACTGTAAGCAGGTGGTTACAGGTTTTTTGTCTCCGTGGGGAGCAGAGGGAAAAAAAACGAAATGGTAATATTTGTGTTTCAGTGTTTAGAGTGGGCTTATCGTTCAGCGAAGGGGCACTTTAGTCGATTTTTTACTGGAGAGTGTAGACTGTATCGGCACGGACATTCCCAGCTCATAATTACATTGCTATCTGAGAGATATGCAGAAAACCGCAATTCTCGCTCTGTGTGCTGAGCAGGCCTCTGGGAGCTTTGATCCCTCCTGCAGCTTAGGGTCCGTGTTTGCGCTAGCAACGCTGCTACTGATGAAGACCGCGTCGTCAACGATCACGTCACCAGGCATGACAGAAATCATCTCCACGACACGTCCCTCCTGTTTCCCTCGCGTTACGGTTTGGGATCACAACCGGCGTCTATTTCAGGACCGCACACAAACGCTTTTTAAAAGTGTTTTTGTATTTTTTTTCCCCCCGTTCCTCGCTGCTCAAGACTTCAGAGGAGGCTTCTCGCGAGCCCTGAAAGCGGATCAGAAGCAGATAGAGGCAGAGACAGACAGAGAGAAGGTGAGTCAAACACATCACAAGTCGTACGTGTAACTCACACTGTGTTCCCAGCACTCTTTTTTGTCTTAAGCGCCTTAACTGTCGATGGAGAGATGAAAGAGGGGAAGGGAGAGGGAGAGGGAGAGAGTGAGAGTGAGAGAGAGAGAGAGAGAGAGAGATGAGAGGGAGAGCGAGACAGAGAGAGAGGAGAGAGGGAGATAGAGAGATGAGAGGGAGAGGGAGAGAGAGGGAGAGAGAGATGAGAAAGAGAGATGAGAGGAAGAGAGAGGGAGAGAGAGATGAGAGAGATGAGAGGGAGAGAGTTGGGTCTGACTAGGATTAGTGCAAAGCTGTCGCTCCATGTTCCCTTGTAAATGGCTCAGGCACAACTCCTTTCACCTGAGCAGAGCAAATCCTCCCTTCTCTCACTCTCTCACTCTCTATCTCTTTCTCTCTTTCCCTCCCTCCCTCTCTCTCCCTTTCTCTCTCACTCTCTCTGTCTCTCTCCCTCTCCCTCTCTCTTCTTCCCTCCCTCTCTCCCTCTCTCTCTTCCTCTCTCCTTTTTCTCTCTCCATTTCCTGAGGGCTTAAGGTAAGACCTGAGGGGAAAATATGAAGATGTTCCACCACAGTGCTTTACATGAACCCACATAAATTGCTATAGGCAAAGCCTGACACCGCCTCCATATACGGGACATAAATCCATACGCCACTCATTCACGTGTGACGCTTCTCTCCTTTCAGAGATGTTTGAAGGCTCTAGTCGACACGAAGAGGCAGAAAAGAAGTCCAGTCTTACTGATGTGTTCAGACAGAAGCATACAGTACGTATGGGTTTTAAATAACTCATTCCTAAATCTATCTCCGAACTAACTCACTGAGTCTGAATGGGCTAAGCTGCCCCCTTAAATACATTCAGCCTTTCAGAGGAAAAGGAGGATTCATGAAATGCACACTGGTATGATAAAAATGCAGCGCTGTGTATGGCTGTCACATCTAATTACCGTGGCCTTCACACAGGCTGACCTATGGAGCTGCTGCAGTTAATTAGGCCTGATTATGACCATTGTGTTGCAGGGTGAAATACTGCCTGCGATCTCACAGGCTTGTGGGCTGTCTACACACACTGGGGTGAGTTATGTAGCAATGCAGGGTTGGGGTGTGTATGTGTGTGGAGGGAGGGAGGGAGGGAGGGAGGGAGGGGGGGGTGTTTGCGATGCAACCTGTGTTATAAATAAAATCCTGAGCTCCTGTCTCCTGAGGAAGGATTGATTTACGCCGGGCTCTGGACAACAGGCGCGACGAGGAGGACTTCAGGACGGCCATTCGTCTCCCGCTATCTCCTCTGCTCCGCCTCGCTCCTCTTCTCCTCTCCTCTCCTCCTCCTCTCCTCTCCTCCTCCTCCTCTCCTCTCCTCCTCCTCTCCTCCAGGCCAGATAAAACCCCTGATCTATGGCCTCCTGGTCTCCCTCGGGCTCCTGAGGAGCAGAGCTGCCGTATTTCAGCTGCACTATTTCATCCTTCTGGGACTTCTCCTCTTGCTTTTTGGAAGGTTCTGTTTGGAACGCCAATGTTTCCGCATACTCCCTCCTGCATCCAATTATCCAAGACTGAGGGGCTCGCTAGGGTACAGAACCGTGGGGTTCCATATATGAGAACTCCCCATGCAGGAGTTAGAACAGAGAACACAGAACCTACCTCAGCTGACCTAGTGGACAAGAAGTCCGCCTCCTGAAACTTCCCACGTTTGCGAATGATATCACCTAAAACAGAACCTTTCAGAACTCTGCAGCTGTATGGTGGCAGTCCCTGGACGAACCCAAAATTGGGTTATTTTTCACTTTAAATGGAGAGTCCTTCATAAAAGGAGTTTTCAGAGCACGTTTAATAACCCAACAAAAGCTCAGCCTACTGTCTGCTTGCATAATTCCCATACTCCAGTCTCATACTGTACTGTGTGGACCCCTCCAGCCTCTTCACATCTTTTCTACACCACTCCAAAGGGTAGCACACACACACACACACACACACACACTACACACACATACAAAAAAACACACACACACACACACACACACACACACACACACACACACAAACACACACACACACACACACACACACACACACACACACACACACACACACACACACACACACACACACACACACACATACACACACGCATACACACGCATGCACATACACACACACACACACACACACAGGCCTTCCTATGCGGCAATGCACCCAACTTGGACGACTTAGGGATGAAATGACATCAGTGTATGCTTGTGTGCGCTCTTGAGTGTAAATAATGTGCCAATTTAGCCCTGGTGAATGGGAGCAGCCATGCGTCTGCATGTGTCATGAGTCGGCAGAAGACTCTGAAAGAGTCGAGTCAACAGCGCCCTGACAGCGCCACACCAGCAGGCCAAAACAAAACACACCCCGGGCGTGTGCATTCTCACAAGAGAGACACTACGCCGGAAAAAAGGAGAGCAACACTTAGTGGAAAAAGATGCAGTTCTGACTACAACTGACATGGACAGTTGACACATGTGGGACAATTGTGGACCAGATCAGAGAGCCAGATCAGGGCTATATCAGGACCAAATCAGGGCAATATCTGGGCCAGATCAGGGCTATATCAGGACCAAATCAGGGCAATATCAGGAATATATATGGGCCAGATCAGGGCTATATCAGGGCCAGATCAGGGCTATATCAAGGCCACATCAGGGCTATATCAGGGCCAGATCAGGAATATGATTAGCCGCATTTTATAAGTTGATTTTGCAAAATTTCTTAAGCTATGAGGTTAATACACGGGGCAGTTAATATGGTATTAATATAGGTTTGCATAAAACACTGTCCCACAGTGCATACACAAAGTGGCTAATACACAGGAAATTACTGTATATCAAAGCCAGGTCAGAGATATATCAGGGACATCTGGGGGCCATATCAGGGACAGATGAGGACCAGATCAGGGCTCAATCAGGGCCATATCCAGGCCAATTTCACCACTATAAGGAACCACTGGAGACTGGAGCTCCCCAGCTAGGCTAATCACAAGACTAGAGTTCAGCGGCGAGGCCTACCGGGCAAAGAAGGACGCTGCTGCGGAGGTGCCACTAGAGGGTGCTGTGGTGACTGCGGGGGGCGGTGGGGCAGGAGCGCTGTGGGTGCTGTGGCTAGTCGGCCGGTCGGCGTTGTAGCGGTTTAGTGCGGCTTCGGTCAACCCCTCCCGGTTTCCTTCCGGAACCATCTGTGAGATCTGCAAACAGAAGAGTGGAGAATGTTTAGATAAAGTGACGGTGAAATATCAGCTAGATGTCAGTTTACAGCAAGACGGCGCAATCATACAATCAATACGACAAATTTATTATACACCTATTTCAGACAGCGTCAAAACAATAGAAACAAAAGAGAAACAAGAAATGTCAGAAAAAAGAGAAAGAAATCGATCTTTTACATTCTTCTCTCCGGCAACTAACAGTGAACTGTGCCTTGTT
>NC_085013.1:25625515-25643015 GCF_963854185.1 Sardina pilchardus
AAATCAATCGAAGAGATTTTTTTCTCTCTGTAGAGACCAGTCAACTGAGTGACAGTTATCTCGATAATATTCAGCATGATTTATCAGTATGACTACATGGGATTAAGATTTTTAAGTGCAAAGAGGGACAGGAGGGATATTTTGGGGGATAGACAATGGAGTTCTATATTCTATTCCATTCTCAAAGTTCTTTTCTTTGTTGTTTTTCCCACCTGGTTACCGTAACCAGGTGCCATCACACTATTAGTTGTGTCATAAAAGCTTCCAAGCAATGATGATGATGTCATAGAGGATCACTGAATGTGGGTCTAATTTTATGCTCACTCTTTTCTAAAGTGTTGTTGAGGTTAGCAGGATTTGTGATTGCTGCTGCGTATGTAGGTATGGGACTTTGGGCTATTCTCAACTGTTGCCGAGTGCAGCAGGAGAATGACCTTCCTGTGGAAGTGTGCAAGGATGAGAGTGGGGAGACATGGGAACCCCTCCAGGAAAGACAAAGGAGACTGAAAAATTACACCTTGGAAGAGCTGAAACAAGAACTAGAAATCCTGGGTGTAAAAGTATGTGTGGACAGCGGCCGAAGGAGATGCTGGAGTGAGAAGAAGATGAGAAGGGAGTACAGAAAACTTCTCTTGAGAGAACTGAGGATCAATGATCTGGAAAAAGCTAGAAAGTCCTTGGAGGTGAAGAAGAAACCTGTGGTGGAGAAGAAGGAGAAAGAGGAGCAGACTGATACGGTGGTGGAGGGAGCGGTGGAAGTCTCTGATGGGGACATGGGGAAGGAAGGCCATGTGGAGGTGGAGGTAGAGAAGAAGAAAAAACATGTGGAGATGGAGGTGGAGAGGAGGAGAAATCATGTGGATATGGAGGTGGAGAAGAGGAAAAAACATGTGGATATGGAGGTGGAGAGGATGAGAAAACATGTGGAGATAGAGATGGAAAGGATGAGAACCCATGTGGAGAGGATGAGAACCCATGTGGAGGTGGAGAAGAAGGAGGAAGTTCATGCTGAGGAGAAAGACCAGGTGGAGATGGAGGTGGAGAAGAAGGAGGAAGTTAACGCTGAGGAGAAAGACCATGTGGAGGTCCAGGTGGAGGCGAGAGACCACATGGAGGTGGAGGTGCAGGTAGAGAAGAAGAAGGAGAGAGACCATGTGGAGGTGAAGGTGGAGGAAGAGAGGGACCACGTGGAGGTGCAGGTGGAGGACGAGGAGGGAGAAAAGGCTGCCATGGCTGCCAAGGAGATTGATGATGTGGAGGTAGCAGAGGAGAGGAAGGACAACGAAGGAGTGAAGATGATGTCAGCCGTCTCTCAAGGTTAGTATCACACTTACAGATGGTACCCTTCACACACTCTTCATATGAACAGCCAAACATATCAACAATGAGAGCTGATTAACAGAGTAGCTCCATTATAACAACTTCACCTTAACATATCTTTGATTCTACAGTGACTCTACATGAGGTGGACCAAACAGAGGTCATGGGCACCACAGAGGAAAGGACCACTGAATGTGAGTATTTCATACATTATGGGCCAGATGTACTAAGACAGCGCAAATAGCGAGTTTTTGTATGCGCAGAGTGCGAACGCTGTGCTTTGCTATATTGCGTGGTATTTACTAAGCTGTCACTACATTACGTTAATTGCGTTCAGTGCTGCCCGTTCCCGCCCCCTGTATCACGCCAATTGCGCATGCAGAGCTGAACAACGAGCGCAGTTGAATATTGCAGCAATAAAAATAATCAAAGTTTAGCGGTCATACATGATTCAAAGAGATGTCAACGAGCAGACAGACTGAGTAGGCCTAGTAGTTCTTCAAATCCACTTAAAAAATACTTGAACTATTTACTGCACGTAGACTTGGGATATGACTTAATGCCTAGTCTAACAGATTGGGAAGTGTAGGCTATGTCGTGAAAGAGAAAATACGATTTTAGAGAGGCAAACAAAAGTTAAGGTTGCTTTTGACATAGTACAATGAAGAAAACGGATGCTCTGAATATTGATTCAGCTGTCTCTATAAGTTTTTCTAATAGACGCATTTCACCGCAATCTGGATTACACCTGCTTTCAGAAGGCGGAAGTTTTTCAACGCAAAATAGACGTGCGCTGTTTTCATACATCTGGCGGAATACTTAATCAATCGCTATTAGCACCTCTCCTCCCCTGTACTTGCGCGTTACCCATTTTCACCTGATCCGCCCAGGAATTAATATGCATGACACGGAAAAGCGCAAACAGCCATGTTCAGCTCCCACGGCAGGCAGTCTGCGCGTTTCCCTCATTGCGGCTTGTTTGTACATATCCTTCCCATGTTTATATGCGCACGTTACGCCTGAAATGGGCGCAAAACGTTAGTACATCTGGCCCTATGATTTTAAACCAACTAAGGTTGTGTGAACTTTACTGAATCATGTCTTTTGAATGTGATTTTTACAGTGGCTTCAGATGACTCTCAGGAGAGGAAGACCAAGAAGAAGACAAGAAAGGGCACAAGGGGAAAGGGCAAAAAGGGAAAGAAGAAGACAGCTGAATGCACCCCAGCACTGGTTATGGAGGCTGACCAGGACAGGCTCAGACAGGGGCAAACTCAGCATCGCCATATCCAGCAGGCACAGGCAGGACAGAGGAGAGCCTACAGAGGAGAAGGACCTGCGCCTAGGAGAGGACACTGGGCATATAAGAGTCCAGAGCACTGGTACCACTGGCAGGACATGGTGCAGGAAGGCCATGATGAGAGGCAGAAAGACCATGTGGAGGTGGAGGTAGAGAAGGAGAAAGACCATGTGGAGGTGGAGGTGGAGGAAGAGAGGGACCATGTGGAGGTGAAGGTGGAGGTGAAGGAGGAGGAAGGAGAAAAGGCTGCCATGGCTGCCAAGGAGATTGATGATGTGGAGGTAGCGGAGGAGAGGAAGGACAACGGAGGAGTGAAGATGATGATAGCCGTCTCTCAAGGTTAGTATCACACTTACAGATGGTACCCTTCACACACTCTTCATATGAACAGCCAAACATATCAACAATGAGAGCTGATTAACAGCGCAGCTCCATTATAACAACTTCACTTTAAAATATCTTTAATTCTACAGTGGCTCTACATGAGGTGGACCAAACAGAGGCCATGGGCACCACAGAGGAAAGGACCACTGAACGTGAGTATTTCATACATTATGATTTTAAACCCTTAAGGTGCTGTGTCCACCAAACACGTTTTTGCGCCGACGGCGACAATTTTCAATGTAAAGTCTATGTAGCTCAGCGCTCACAGCGCTGAGCGCCCTCGGCGGAAAAAAGCTGTCGGCGCTGACCGTTTTTTGTCGCAGCGCTCAGAGCGCTCAAAGTTGAAATCTGTTCAACTTTTAGAACAGCGCCGGGCTCGTCGATGGCACTTCTCGCTATAAACCGTCTCTGGTTTTGGTAACTTAGCAACAATAAACACTTATCGAAGCGCCGAGAGGAGGAGGTTGAGGGCGCTCTGGCTGTAAAAAACACGTTTGGTGGACACAGCACCTAAGAGTGTGTTTGGAATGTTGGAAAATTAACATTCTAAAGAATATCTGGGTTCATTGAATTCTAGAACCTTGAATTGTTGCGGAATGGAATCTTGTGTTAGAATGTTTAAAACCCACCCTTTTAAAGGTTAAACCAACTAATATAAGGATGTGTGAACTTTGCTGAATCATGTCTTTTGAATGTGATTTTCACAGTGGCTTCAGATGACTCTCAGGAGATGAAGACCAAGAAGAAGACAAGAAGGGGCACAAGGGGAAAGGGCAAAAAGATAAAGAAGAAGACAGCTGAATGCACCCCAGCACTGGTTATGGAGGCTGACCAGGACAGGCTCAGACAGGGGCAAACTCAGCATAGCCATATCCAGCAGGCACAGGCAGGACAGAGGAGAGCCTACAGAGGAGAAGGGCCTGCACCTAGGAGAGGACACTGGACATATGAGAATCCAGAGTTCTGGTACCACAGGCAGGACAGGACATGGTACCACTGGCAGGACATGGGGCAGGAAGGCCATGATGAGAGGGAGAAAGACCACGTGGAGCTGAAGGTGGAGGAAGAGAGGGACCATGTGGAGGTGAAGGTGGTGGAAGAGAGAGACCATGTGGAGCTGAAGGTGGAGGAAGAGAGGGACCATGTGGAGGTGAAGGTGGAGAAGGAGGAGGAAGGAGAAAAGGCTGCCATGGCTGCCAAGGAAATTGATGATGTGGAGGTAGCGGAGGAGAGGAAGGACAACGAAGGAGTGAAGATGATGATAGCCATCTCTCAAGGTTAGTATCACACTTACAGATGGTACCCTTCACACACTCTTCATATGAACAGCCAAATATATCAACAATGAGTGCTGATTAACAGAATAGCTCCATTATAACAACTTCACTTTAATATATCTTAACAGATTCTACAGTGGCTCTACATGAGGTGGACCAAACAGAGGCCATGGGCACCACAGAGGAAAGGACCACTGAAAGTGAGTATTTCATACGTTACGATTTGAAACCAACTAAGGATATGTGAACTTTGCTGAATCATGTCTTTTGAATGTGATTTTTACAGTGGTTTCAGATGAGTCTCAGGAGATGAAGACCAAGAAGAAGGCAAGAAGGGGCAAAAGGGGAAAGGGCAAAAAGGGAAAGAAGAAGACAGCTGAGTGCACCCCAGCACTGGTTATGGAGGCTGACCAGGACCGGCTCAGACAGGGGCAAACTCAGCATCGCCATATCCAGCAGGCACAGGCAGGACAGAGGAGAGCCTACAGAGGAGAAGGACCTGCGCCTAGGAGAGGACACTGGGCATATGAGAGTCCAGAGCACTGGTACCAGTACCAGAACAGCAGGGGACAGAGAGGAGGCCAGATGTGGTGGCCTGCAAGAGGAAGAGGAGGAGCAGAAGGAGGAAGAGGGGGAAGAGGAGGGCCTGCACCCAGGAGAGCACACTGGACATATGAGAGTCCAGAGTTCTGGTACCACAGGCAGGACAGGACATGGTACCACTGGCAGGACATGGGGCAGGAAGGCCATGATGAGAGGGATAAAGACCATGTGGAGCTTAAGGTGGAGGAGGAGAGAGACAATGTGGAGCTGCTGGTGGAGGAAGAGAGAGACCATGTGGAGCTGAAGGTGGAGGAAGAGAGGGACCATGTGGAGGTGAAGGTGGAGAAGGAGGAGGAGGAAGAAAAGGCTGCCATGGCTGCCAAGGAAATTGATGATGTGGAGGTAGCGGAGGAGAGGAAGGACAACGAAGGAGTGAAGATGATGATAGCCATCTCTCAAGGTTAGTATCACACTTACAGATGGTACCCTTCACACACTCTTCATATGAACAGCCAAATATATCAACAATGAGTGCTGATTAACAGAATAGCTCCATTATAACAACTTCACTTTAATATATCTTTACAGATTCTACAGTGGCTCTACATGAGGTGGACCAAACAGAGGCCATGGGCACCACAGAGGAAAGGACCACTGAAAGTGAGTATTTCATACGTTACGATTTTAAACCAACTAAGGATATGTGAACTTTGCTGAATCATGTCTTTTGAATGTGATTTTTACAGTGGTTTCAGATGAGTCTCAGGAGATGAAGACCAAGAAGAAGGCAAGAAGGGGCAAAAGGGGAAAGGGCAAAAAGGGAAAGAAGAAGACAGCTGAGTGCACCCCAGCACTGGTTATGGAGGCTGACCAGGACCGGCTCAGACAGGGGCAAACTCAGCATCGCCATATCCAGCAGGCACAGGCAGGACAGAGGAGAGCCTACAGAGGAGAAGGACCTGCGCCTAGGAGAGGACACTGGGCATATGAGAGTCCAGAGCACTGGTACCAGTACCAGAACAGCAGGGGACAGAGAGGAGGCCAGATGTGGTGGCCTGCAAGAGGAAGAGGAGGAGCAGAAGGAGGAAGAGGGGGAAGAGGAGGGCCTGCACCCAGGAGAGCACACTGGACATATGAGAGTCCAGAGTTCTGGTACCACAGGCAGGACAGGACATGGTACCACAGGCAGGACATGGGGCAGGAAGGCCATGATGAGAGGGAGAAAGACCATGTTGAGCTTAAGGTGGAGGAGGAGAGAGACAATGTGGAGCTGCTGGTGGAGGAAGAGAGAGACCATGTGGAGCTGAAGGTGGAGGAAGAGAGGGACCATGTGGAGGTGAAGGTGGAGAAGGAGGAGGAGGGAGAAAAGGCTGCCATGGCTGCCAAGGAAATTGATGATGTGGAGGTAGCGGAGGAGAGGAAGGACAACGGAGGAGTGAAGATGATGATAGTTGTCTCTCAAGGTTAGTATCACACTTACAGATGGTACCCTTCACACACTCTTCATATGAACAGCCAAACATATCAACAATGAGCGCTGATTAACAGAGTAGCTCCATTATAACAACTTCACTTTAATATATCTTAGCAGATTCTACAGTGGCTCTACATGAGGTGGACCAAACAGAGGCCATGGGCACCACAGAGGAAAGGACCACTGAAAGTGAGTATTTCATACGTTACGATTTTAAACCAACTAAGGATGTGTGAACTTTGCTGAATCATGTCTTTTGAATGTGATTTTTACAGTGGTTTCAGATGAGTCTCAGGAGATGAAGACCAAGAAGAAGGCAAGAAGGGGCAAAAGGGGAAAGGGCAAAAAGGGAAAGAAGAAGACAGCTGAGTGCACCCCAGCACTGGTTATGGAGGCTGACCAGGACCGGCTCAGACAGGGGCAAACTCATCATCGCCATATCCAGCAGGCACAGGCAGGACAGAGGAGAGTCTACAGAGGAGAAGGACCTGCGCCTAGGAGAGGACACTGGGCATATGAGAGTCCAGAGCACTGGTACCAGTACCAGAACAGCAGGGGACAGAGAGGAGGCCAGATGTGGTGGCCTGCAAGAGGAAGAGGAGGAGGAGAAGGAGGAAGAGGGGGAAGAGGAGGGCCTGCACACTGGACATATGAGAATCCAGAGCTCTGGTACCAGTGGCAGGACAGCAGGAGAGGAGGCCAGATGTGGTGGCCTGCAAGTGGAGGAGGAAGAGGAGGAGGAGGAGGAGGAGGAGGAAGAGGAGGTTTCTACGGAGAGCGGTCGAGGAACGAGTGGGTCGGGGAAGGAGACTGGAGAGAGCTGGGATGGAGAGACCAATACAGAGGGATGCAACATTGCTATCACCATCACTACTATGATTAAAATAAATAAAAATAAAAAATAAAAAAATGCACACATGCACACACACCTCATACTCACTTACACACACAGACAAACACACACACACACGGTAAACACACAGAGCATGCACACACACACACACACACATAAAAAAATTCAATAAAAATTTCAAAAATAACTATTTGTTTCTGTCAGATTTTTTTTATCTATCATCAACAGATAACATGCAGCCAGAGGTAAATATAGGCAGCTGCCTGCAACTGAAGTGATTACCATTAGGAATGAAATATGCTATATTCAGAACAAACCATCTCACATGGCAACAACTGAGACTGCAGTAGAGCGAAACAGACCAAATCACATTAAAAAACTAACTTGAGAGCCGTTAGGAGTCCTCCACCCTCCCAGCCTGTGTGCAGGAGGTTAAAGATGGAGCTGAGAGCAGGGAGGACTATCATATTATATATTATATATCATATTATATTTATATTATATATTATATTATTATATCTGGCAGGCAGCACTGCGTTCTGTTGCGTCCTCCTAAGGCCCTCTGAACAGTGACAAGTCTTCCTGTTCACATGGAGGCTAAGTGACTCTACCCACCAGGCCGCCTCGCCGTGCCCGACCCCAGACCGTGACGCCTGAGCGGGGGGGGGGGGGGGGGGGGGGGGTAGGAGAGGGGTGAGGGGGCTTCCCCTGGGTCTTCATTATCACCATCTGAATTACTGTTCTCTGAAGTCCCAAGAACCAGATGAAATGCTTACAGTCTCTTGATCTCTTTCTCTCTCTCTCTCTCTCCCCTCTGCTACACACATACACACACACACACACACAGCGTTTCTTTCTTTTTCATCTCTCTCTCCATCTCTCTATCTATGTCTCTGCCTTTCTCTCTCTCTCTCAGTCCCAGACAGCAGGCCCTTTTGTTCATCTACTCCATGATTCAGTCCTTCTTTCACACACACAGATACAAATGCTCTTCCCCTTCTTATTTTCTCTTTCAGCTCTATATATCTACGCCCTAACCCCCCAGCCACCCCTTTTGCACTCCACTATCCTTTCTTCTCCTTGCCCACCACTTCTACACTCCTCTCCTCTATTTAATCCTCCTCTTCTCTCCCCTCTGTTCCTCTCTCCTTCTCCCCTTCCTTCCCTCCTCTCCTCTCCTCTCCCGTCTCTTTAACCTTCCTTTTCTCCTCTCTTCTCCTCTCCTCTCGCTCTCCCCCTCTCCTCTCCTCTCCTCTCCCCTCCTCTCTCTCTCCTCTACTCTCCTCTCCCCTCCTCTCTCTCCCTTTCTCCTTTCCCCAGATGGGCCCAGCTGACCCTGTCCTCCTGCTGCAGTCGTGATGTTCCTCCAGGCCAGATAATTGCAGTGTTGTGATTCCGGGGCCCTCGGTTGATTCAATTGGACTGGGCTCAAACGGAGATGGCAGAGACGCAATTCAATTTGCTATAAATTCTTCTCCTCTCCACCGGACACAGGCAGGCAGGCAGGCAGACAGACAGACAGACAGAGAGAAAAACAGACAAACAGACCGACACACAGACAGAGAGAAAAACAGATAAACAGACAGACCGACAAGCAGACAGATACACAGGCACAGGCAGGCAGAAAAACAAACAGATAGACAGACAAACAGACAAACAGACAGACAGACACACAGCGAGAGCATGTCCTCATGACACACACCAGATGTACAGTGCAGCACTCCCATCAGTGCTGCCTTAACGAGAGGGGCGAGTTGGGTTCAATCGGTTACGTGCGTTTACGCGCCTGCAACAATAAATCTGCCTGTGCTGTTTTGAAGGTATCCTGCTAGAAGTCTCCCATGAGGCGTGATCCTGCAGGCCATATGATGAGTTATGAGTTACGAGTTAAACCCATCATGTGCTTTTATTTGCTGCCCTTAAGTTTTTTGCCACTTCTTATATCCTGCAATTTGTACCTCTTACATCATATCGCTGCTGTATTGCTGTCGTCATTTTGTTATCGTTGTCGTTGTTGTTTTTTTTACCGTGCCGTGGACCTGAGAAAAATACCATTTCAACCCTCTATATGTCTTGAACATAATTATAGCAGAATTGACCATAAAGTAGATTTTTACTTTGACTATAATAAATACTCCTCCATGCCTAGCCTGCTCAGCCAACATGGCCGTCACACTAGTTCCACATCAGAGAGGCTGGACACTGCACTGCTGGACATTGAGTGGAACACAGCGTCAGCACGGCTATTCTATTCCGTCTGCATTGGCTGCAGTGCTACAGTAGGTGCTGATGGCAATTTTGGTGGCCCAACATGAACAGATGCTAAACACAATCATGTATGTGCATTCATCAGGTGCATTTGACCCACAAACGCTGAAAAAAAAAACCTTGAAAACAGGCCCCACATTCAATCAAAACCCCCCAAGAACAAAAGGCTCATGTTCATACACACACACACACACACACACACACACACACACACACACACCCGCCCACACACACACACACACACACACACACACACACACGCCCACACACACGCATCAGTGGAATACATGTCCATTGGCCACACAGGCTCCACATTAGGACTCAGAGCAGCGTGACCACAAGAGGGTAGAAGTCACGCTCCAGGCCCCCCTAATAGGAAGCCATGAGGGACCAGACTCAAACCAGCAGCCTTCTGTTTACTGGCCTCCCACCATGCCTCCTGTGTGTGTGTGTGTGTGTGTGTGTGTGTGTGTGTGTGAGTGTGTGTGTGTGTGTGTGTGTGTGTGTGTGTGGGTGTTGTTCTGTATGCATGTGTTGTTCTGTGCAGGCGTGTGTGTGTGTGTGTGTGTCTGTGTGTCTGTGTGTCTGTGTGTCTGTGTGTGTGTGTGTGTGTGTGTGTGTGGTTATGTGTTGTCTCAAAGGAGTCACACACAGCTCCTTCAGTAGGTCTGTAACTGAGACTAGGCATGCAGGACATAAAAAATCCCACTCACCTGATCACTGCCTGTCTCCCTGGGCCAGATGTACTACAACCCGCACCGCCTTTCTTCACACTGAAACATTCCACCTTACGCTCTGAGAATCACGCGTGCAATTTATCTGGCCTTGAGATGACCAATGGCCAATTGGGATTCTCCTGTTCTCTCATGAGCCATTTCATTTCTGAGTTCTGAGTGTCACTCCGATCGCTTGACACTGACCATTCTATAGATCCGGTGCTGTCATGCGTTCCCAGAGTGAGTGTGGAACATTTCAGCAGGTGAAACTGCACTTTCCTGTTTGCGTGTGAGGACATGCCAGAGTTTCGTGTTGAGCAAAGGCGTCGCTGGGTCGTATGCCAGTACATCTGGCCTTTTGTGTACAGTATAGCTCTGAGATCTCATGATTGATTTATGCACGGATGATTTATGAGTGATTTATGGCAGGTAAAAGGTCCTTCACGTCTCAAAACAGACTCAGGCACAGTTCTCTCTACTGCAGCACAACCACAGTCTTGCACAAACCCGATGCATTATTTGTGCAGATAGATTGATTCACTGTCGTCACCTCGTACGAAACGTATCAATTTTCTCTCCAAGTTTCTCCCCCTGGAGCTTTTAATTTGACCAGTGAAATCGATCCTGTGAACTTAATTATGATGCATGAATTTCAGCATGCCAAAGATACATTACTGTACGTGATGGCAAGGCAATAATTTAACACAGAACACAGAGACTGTAAAGATTAGAGATGAATGGAGAAGGAAGATGGAAGGATGTGTCGGGCACTCTATGGTGACCTGTAGGTCAGGTGACCGGTAGATGCAGTGGCTTGTGGGTAATGGCAAATGAGATGGTGGTGCCGTGCAAGACGTACCTTGTAAGGGTAGAGGGTGACCCCGTTGGCACGGGTCATGGACCAGGAGCCTTCCAGGTGGTACTGGTGCGTTGCCAGGGCGACTGAGCTGAGCATGTTACCGTTGGCGCCGGCGCTGGTGCTGGTGCTTGCGCTGGCAGTGCCCATGAGGAGCTGCGTCTGAGCGGTGCCAGCTTTGCCCGCGTGGCTCAGGGAGCCGTTCCTGCGCTCGAGCGCGCTACTCACCCCCAGGCTGTTGGGCTTGGCGCCGCCGTGCTTGGGGTAGCTCTGGTGGTGGTGGGCACCTCCTCCGCCACTTCCTCCTCCTCCTCCTCCTCCTCCTCCTCCTCCTCCATTACCGCTGATGCCACTGATGCCCCCACCGCCACCGCCACCGCTGCTGCCGCTGCTGGAGACGTTGGCATTTCCCGTGCTGTTGCCACCGGAGACGGGCACGGACGGCACCACCACCGCCGCGGAGGAGGAGGAGGAAGAGGACGATGACGAGTGGTAGGCGGCGGGCAAGTAGGCCCAGTCTCGCGTCGGGTTGGCGCTGGTGGTGGGCACGCGCCCCGTGCCCCCCAGGCTGGCGAGGGAGGAGGGGGGCGAGCCGGGCGGCACGTCGCACTGGTCGAGCGTCAGCACCATGTGCACGGCCTCCTGCTTGAGCTGGCTCAGGTGCGTAGCGCACACCGAGCACCTGCTGTCCTGCTCGTTCCACGCCTTGCGCGTGCTGTTGGGGACCTGCAGCTTATCGTGCAGGAGCAGGCCGAACGAGGGGTCCTGTGAGAGACACACACACACACACACACACACACACACACACACACAGAGAGGGAGAGAGAGAGAGAAGTAGAAACAGGGTGAATGTCAGTAAACATAATTAAGAGGAATGATGATTAGAAGGCACTCTTCTATAATGAGTAGATACATTATACAGAATACAGTACAGTAGATACATTATCACTGAAGTGCTCTAAAACATGCGGCTGTTTAAATAAAAAATAATAAAAATGCAAATGTGTAGCAGAGACACTATGAGTCCCTTTGGGTAGAACATTCATAAATGGATATAAGTGCATCAGGAAATGAAGTGTGTGCTTGCTGTAGTTCATTATGAAGCGATCATTTATAAGCATCTGTCCTCCAAACACAGAGCCAAACACACACACACACGACCATCATTTATAGGCATCAGCCCTGCAAACACACACGCACACACACACACACACACACAAACACAACCACCATTTATAAGCATCAGTCCTGCAAATACAGTGCCAAACACACACACGACCACCATTTATTCGCATCTGTCCCACAAACACACACACACACACACACACACACACACACACACACACAACTATTTATATGCATCCGTCCTGCAAACGCCGTGCCAAAACACGCTCGCTCGGTTTCTGGACCGACTGCGGCAATTAAAAGTCCATTTCATCATGGCGCACGGCCGTCTGATCTCATTCTAATCCCACCGCTGCGCCCGCTACGCTCGCACCAAACCGCACTGACGGAGGGGGAACAGAGAGAGCTATGAGGAGCACTGCAAAAAAGGGGTGTCTAAAAACAAGATAAAAACACTAAATCTGAGGTAAAAGTTACTCAAAACTAAGGGAAATGATCTGTCCATGCAAGCAAGATAATTTCACTTGACAAGATTTCTTGAATTAAAGATAGTCAAATCTAGAAATAAGATTATAGTGTAAAATTGAACACTCTTTTAAAATAAGAAATTCACTCTTAAAAACGATAAATTATCTAACAGTTTTTATCTTGATAAGATGAAATAATTTGCGGTGAGCAGCTCAGCTCCAGCAGAAGGCCTTTAGATGGAAAATAGTCTCAGCTCAGCCCAGGCCCCCGTTAGAGGTCCCTGGAGGGCTATGCTGCAGGAACTAATGTCATCATTACCCACTATTACTTCGATGCCGCTCGCGTTCCCAGGACGAGCCGGTCGTGATGACATGTCGGGGGCTGCGATGTGCCGTTGCTTTGGTTACCGAACTCTACCGAGGAGTTGGAACAGACATGAACGTTGAGCGCGATTGGTTGGCGCGACGTGAGAGCCAATAAATCCGCACGGAAATCTGCTATAAAACTACAAGCTGGAGCAAGAGGTAAAACACAGGCGTGATTAAGGCTCGCTACCGACACCGACTCTCTCTCTCACACACACACACACGTTCACACACACACGCCTCACGTACAGTATGCCATACCGTAGCCATGGTAATGTGCACATTTGTATGCAGAGATGCGGTGGCAAGGGAACAGAAGGTGCAAACAGCATTTGTGAAAATGAGCGCTTTTCTCCTCCGTATCTGCCATGGACAGCCCTAATTATTATATTTGCAGAGGATTTCTCTAAAGCACACTGCTGGGGTCTGGATTGCTCCTCTTGAGGAGGAGGTGAGTGAAATGTTTTGCAGTTAGACGCTGAGATGATGTGGTTTCAAAAGTAACACTTGGGGATTTAGCCATTGAAATTCCAGCGACATGCCTGTGTTTCTGTCATTTAAGCGTGCACCTAAAGTGTTTTTCCAACCCAATTATGGCTTCCAGGGGCCGCTGCATCCCCCCCTGACACAGACACACATGCACACACACACACACACACACGCACACACACTATGCTTGAGAATCTCATGAAGTAGTTCTTAATTAAGTTCTGCCATCAAATGTGCACAGCTCGGCGACACGGTGCGGGTGATGCAGCACACTGTGTAATTAGGCTGCCAGAGATACAGTATAGTAAATTAACACTTCTCACTCACACACACACACACACACACTCACACACACACATACACACACACCAACTTCCCATCCCATACCTCCCATTCTTTGACACACACACACACACACACACACACACACACACACACACATACAGTACACACGCACAGACACAGACACACACACACACACAATCACATACACACCACAGCCCCTACCTCCCATTCTTTCACACACACACACACACACACACACACTAGGGTTTTCCACATTTAACAGATTAGCTGTCAGCTATTAAATCAATCATCAACTATTTTGGTTAATCGTTAATTGATCGGTCTTTAGTGGACACTCAAGACTGGCAGACAGATCGGTAGGCAGCACGCAGCCAGCTTGGTCTTTTACTGGGCTTTGCTGTTGGCCTCGTACTCCAGGGGTACCTCTCATTAAGTCTTTTATACACCCTCCCTTCCTTCCTCAATCCTCGTCCTCACTGATCTAGATAAAGAATGATGGGGCAGCAACAATGGGATGGTCTATCCAGTATTAGCTATAGATCAGTGGGAACGAGCCTCGAGGAGCCTCGTTTGAGAGCCACTCCAGGTGAGGGAAGGAGAGGAGAGGAGAGAGTGTGTGAGATTTTGAGCGCCGGCCATCGGTCGGTCAGAGAGCTGAATTGTGCCCGCCGTGAGCAGGGCCGGACTCCAGGCCTCTGTGTTTTACGAGGCTTCGCTAGCAGCCCGGCGGAGGGCTTTGTGCCCCTAAATGTGCCAGCCCTTCGCCAGTGCGCGGTTCTCTAGTCTAATCCACCCCCACTACCCGCGCCAACTGCACCACGCTAATGGGGAGCTAACAATCAAAGCCCATTCTCCGAGCCTGATTGGAGTTATTGTTGGCCACTCTCTTACCTCAGCTCAGCTCGGCTCTGATGAAGTCATTCTACTCCCCCATGGTGTAAAATGTGCATTTTGTAACACTGCACTTAGATACACGATGGTCCTCGTCAAACAATGCAGTTTTAAATGTAACGCACAATTATTTTTTTTTGCGATTGTAGGATTGTAGCATTTTAAGTTGGAACATGAAGTCTGTGTAGAGCAGTGAAATCAGGGATGTGAAGGTATGCCTCTGTTTGTGCTGAAAGATAAACACGGGTTTGGATCGGGCTTTCTTTTAAAGCCACAAACCCCCAGCTCCTGGTCTACGTTTACACGTCAATGGATTCACTTGGCAGCGGCCCTGGCCCTGTGTCTAATCCATCCTTAAATGCTGGCCTGACTTGCTGTTTACTCTCTTTCTTTCTTTCTTTCTCTCTCTCTCTCTCTCTCTCTTGCTCTCCCTTTCTCCCGATAGCACTCAGATACACAGACACACACAGACACACACACATTCTCTCTCTGTCTCTCCCAGACACAGACACACTAAAACAAACAGAAGGACAAAGGGAGAAGGTGGAGGGAGCAGCGTCGAGCCCAGAGTGGTGCCAGAAATCAGCTCTCCGTGGCTCAGCCAGGACTAAGCTCCTGTCAGGCCGCCGTGGGGATGACAGAGCGCTTCCGCACACACACACACACACACACACACACACACACACACACACACACACACACACTTCTCTTCCCCGAGCCCGACACACAGCCTGGTTAACCAGTGTGGCACCAGCAAGCGTGACCGAGAGCGCAGGAGAGGAGGGGAGAAACACACACACACACACACACACACACACACACACACTTGTCCTCCCAGAGCCCCACTCCCAGCCTGGTTAAGCAGCGCAGTACCAGCAGGCGTGACTGTGAGGAGAGAAACGCACGTAAACAAACAACCATCAGAGCGGAGAGGGCACGCTGCCTCTGGCCAATTAGAGGGGATGAACATGGGTCCCAGGCCTGCCCTGTGATTGGCTGAGAACCCCCAGGCCTGTTGTGTGATTGGCTAAGGGCCATTCAGAGTTCCAGTGCAGTGTGAGTGTCCTGTGAGTGTGTGTGTGTGTGTGTGTGTGTGTGTGTCTGTGTGTGTCACACACTGACAGGAGAGAGACACTGAGCTGCCCAGCTGGCATCAGATTACAACCCCACATCTCTTTATTTCTCTCTCTTTCTCTCTCTTCTTTCTATCTCTCCTTCCTCTATTTCACTTTATATTCTTGTTTTCTGCCTTTCTGCCCGCTGCCCCCTCTCTCCTCTCCTTTCTTTCTCTCTACCCCCTCTCCTCTCTTCCACACTCCTCCTCTCCTTTCCCTCTCTACCCCCTACTCTCTCTCTCTCTCCCCCTCTCCTGTGTCAGGGAATGGATCCAGGTAATAAACCCCCACTCTGCTGCCACAGAGGCCCTTGGACGAGTGGAGAGGAGAGGAGGAGAGAAGGAGAAGAGAGAAGAGGAGAGGAGAAGAGGGGAGAGGAGAGAAGGAGAGGAGAGGGAGAAAGAAAAGAGAGAGGGGGGAGTGTGTGAGGGGAGTCTGTTCTGATTAAACCAAACATTCCTTCTGTCAGTGTAAATCTAGAGCCAGACTCTTGCCTTACATGGCCAGCATTGGGTCACCCCATCTCCCTTTCTCCTTCTCTCACTCATTCCCTCTGCTTCTCTCTATACTTCTCTATCTATCTCTCTCTCTCTATACCTCTCTATCTCTCTCTCTCCTCATCGCTCTCTCTCTCTATACCTCTCCTTCTCTCACTCATTCCCTCTGCTTCTCTCTATACCTCTCCATCTATCTCTCTCTATATATACCTCTCCATCTCTCTCTCTCTCTACTTCTCTTTCTATACCTTTCCATCTCTCTCACACCTTCTCCCTCTACCTTTCCATCTCTCTCACACCTTCTTTCTCTACCTTTCCATCTCTCTCTCTCTCCCCATCGCGCTCTCTCTCTCTATATATACCTTTCCATCTCTCTCTCACACCTCTCTCTCTACCTTTCCATTTCTCTCTCTCTCTCTTCATTCTGTCAGGCTGATCTAGAGCCCCCTGTGCCCAGATTGCCCGTTGTTCATACCTACAGCCTGTCGACTGGGCATCGCTGTCTGGGCATCGCTGACAGGCTGACAGACAGACAGACAGGCCAACAGACAGACAGACAGACAGACAGACAGACAGACAGTCGGGACTGTGCCAATTTTAACTGCCTGCCCCCTGATGCCTCATGTCTGACCAGTGAGGAACGGGTGCCCTGGAGCCTGCTGGGTAACATTCCTGGCATCCGCTACACAAACTCACATTCATATATATATATACAGTATATACACACACACACACACACACACACCACTTGCTATTCATCATGTTAATGCAGCCCCTTCCAGAGCATTGCTGCTGCCAGCTGACAGTGTATTGCATACAGCATATACGCATGTGGTGTTTGTGTAATCTCTCAGCTTCTGATGATTAATGACATCTCTGTTTCCATTCAAATAGCCAATTCTGACCTCCGCCCGTTCCGATCCACCAGTTCATTTGTGTGTTTGTTTACCGCTTTGGGTGCATTAGGTGGGGCTAATACAGGTTGATGTAGGGGTCCGCGCCGTCCCCCCCTGACTTTCCTCCGCTCCCCGCTTGGTATGCAGCGGCGGCAGCAGCAAAGGTTCATGGGAAATCAAGGAGCGCGCAGATGAGGCAGGCTGTAATTAAAGCAGCACTTAATCCATCATCTTTAATTAGCCTATCGCTCCAATCTACTCACAGGCACCCAGAAACTGTCTCTGGCTAATTGAGAGAGATGAGTTAAAACAACGTGGGCGAACTGTTTTTTGGGGGGTGAAAAAAAATCTCTCCCC